>NC_060122.1:192318203-192621233 GCF_021461395.2 Schistocerca americana | reverse complement strand
GCCTGTATTCGTGTCACATCTCACAGCATGTTTCTTTTGTGGTGACTACGAAAGGCTTCATCATTGTGCATTCCCTTTCAACAATTTTGCAGTGCCTGTCTTGTTAAGAAATACTATGAATGCATGTCCGAAGGAACATCTCGTAATACCGCTCAACAATATAGGCACTGCAGTATCGTATTTATCTTCCGGTACCACACCGCGACGTTAGACTGAACTATCCTCCAACTGTACGGGAATTACATAATGTGTAGGAGTGCAGGTTGTGACGCATGAACGACGACGTATGGAAATCTGGGTCTCGTCGTGAGTCATGCACGGATAACCAAAGCAGTTAAAGTGACCGCTAGAGTGAAGCGAGAAATCAGGTTTCGAGTACTGGTCCGGAACAAATTGCACTATCGTCATTCCATTATACAGCTGATGTTCGTTCGAATTCGCAACTGCGACTACAGTTCATGTATAGGTTCGGGTGAACTGTCACACTACAAAGCAACACCGATGACTGCTTTAAACCCAGACGAACTCCTTGAACTATGATTCGAGTTTTTCTAGCGTCTGATGTTGCCATGCGCCCAGTGAAGGGCACGTCTAATGCTGACGAAATGTAATTGTAAAATGTACTTCTAAACGCCATTATTGAAGGTACCCAAGGTTCTACGTGCATCCACGTGAGACAGTATGTTGTAAAATCTTACAGTTATTTTCCGAACAAAGCCGAGCCTGTCGGCGGCTGGATTAACCGCATCCATCAGAGCACGTTATAAAAGTGTCATCTCTAGTTTCCTTGACTCCACCTCCCGCAAAGGGGATGATGCACATGTACGGAGCGAGAAGGCTTGGAGAGCTTGCGCCACATCAATCGCAGCTGTGAATCTCACGATACTTGTCTTACTAAAACGTGTGACTAACCTGGCCTCACACAGTTTTCTGATTATACCTCAAAATCTTCTTTCCTTAAACGGCAATTGTTTGAAATCAGCTATACTGTATTGATCATGATGTAGGCGGCTGTTGGTGCCCAGTTAGAACTTTGCTGAAAAGGATACTACGTGTGTGAGCTCTTCTTTCATATGGTTCACAGGCAAGAGCTGTTTTTTGAATTATTTTGTGATCATTAGTTGGTCACTTTTGGAGCTACCGTTCGAATAATTTGGTAATCATTAGCTCAGGGCCGGAAACGGCACGCCAAGCTTCACGCTTGAAGGGTGTGCTGGTCACGGGCCCTTCTCGGAAGAACCCGGAAGGGGCGACGTTTCATTTAGCACTGTGGTGTGGCATTTTTTTGTCTGCACAAATCTCTTCAGTGTGTCAGAATAGTGCTGTCAGCGCTGTTTAAGCATCACTATTTGTTCGTGGTGTGAACATTCCCCGATCCAGTATCTGTTGCCACAGAGGAGGCAATGTAGGGATATGTCGTCGGAATACTGCAAAATGAATGGGTATGACAGAAACGACGTTATAATACCGAGCAGAAAGAATTAACACATTTACTTGAAAATGAAAGGGCAACAAGTTACGAAGATCGACGTATAGGATTCATTGTTTTGTACATCAAAAAGCACTTTTGGCTAAATTTGCAAGCCTGGAGCATGTGCAAACTTTCGGGTGCGAATGATAAAATTTCTGAAGTCACACGCATTATTCCATTGTCAGTTGCAATAGTTTTCAGTGGAAATGGATGAAAAGTATGGAGACTTCATATGTTACTGCACAGTACGCAGGTTAAATCAAGTGTCATGCCTGGGACGATTTTTCCATTGAAAACTTGCTAGTGTTTAATTTTTTGAAGGAAGAAGGAGTGCAGTAACGAAAATTAATAAAGGCGGACTGAAGTGCAGCCTTTGCATTTTAAGTGGACTTGACTGGGCAATGCCCACAGTAAGAGACTGCAAGGTAACTTACTTCTCAATTGATGGCGATGCACATAAAAAGAAGTCGCGTTGTAGAAGGAACACATTCTGAAAAAGCCTAGTTCCCTAACCACAATAGCGTTAAAGAAAATGGGAGGTCTGAACTTTTAATTGTGGAGTAGAAAGTTTTAGAAGTATAGTTTTATAACGATTTTGATGACTTTTGAATCTTAGACCTGTTTCCGAGCTGTTTTCGAGACCGTTTGCCGTTTCAGCTGAAAGCACCCCTGTGCATGTGGAGATCTAAATGATCGACCTGCAAAGTAATTCCACTTACGACAAGTCTGTCCAGGACGTCTGCATTGCTTCTCTCAGGTAGAGTTTCCATGTCTCCATAATGAGGTTACAGAAACGCTCGTTTGATCGACATATCTGTGTGAAAGACATTTTTTGTGTTATGAAACTAAATAAATGACGATTACGTGGCAACCTGAGTGAGAAACTCTATCAAATTGCCTGCATCTGTCCGTACACCGGCAGTTGTACCAGATAAAAATTAAATTATGACTTCATAGCGCCGAAAATAATTAAATAATACAGAAAATTTGTGTTTTTCCTTTCTTCTTGCCTATATTTTTAAGAAATGTGAAACATAAAACCAAATTTTGGACAGCGTGACTACACTGCCACTTAAATGCGGCGCGTTCGCAGATTTCCCACTTTCCCCCTCCTCAAAAATGGTTCAAATGGCTCTGAGCACTATGGGACTTAACATCTGTGGTCATCAGTCCCCTAGAACTTAGAACTACTTAAACCTAACTAACCTAAGGACATCACACACATCCATGCCCGAGGCAGGATTCGAACCTGCGACCGCAGCAGTCCCCCTCCTCGCACTCTGTGTGACGTGACAGTGGGGAGAATGTGAAGCAAGGCAAAGTGCTCGGGAACGACTCGCGAGCCGAAATGTCGGTCGTTCCTGCATTAATTGGTCACTTTCAGAGCTGTTGGTGGAACCATTTTGCAATCTTTATTTGCTGACATTCGAGTTAGTGTGTGCCTTGGGCAATGGGAAAGATTTTAAGGTTATTTTACTTTTACAAAAATTTAAAGGCAGTTGAAGTAAACTGTTATACTTCAATGTTTAAGATCAAACATGTGATTTGGAAGTCATGCCACTGAATAGGCATGACGAAAACACGCTGAATAGTTTCATTAATTAATAGAATTTTTTTAAGCAGTGTTCAGACTAGTTTTAACGGAAATTTGAAAGAAAGCTGCTTGTTTATGATCTTAATAATTGAACTTTTTATTGAGTTTAAAGGTGTAATGTTTTTATTGGGTTTAACTGATAAAGCATTCAGTAACTCTCATAGCGAATTACGTATATAAAAAAAAGTCATCTTTTCATAATTTTGTTTCAATAAAGGTATATGCCATTGTGAGTAACTATACTTATATCTGTCGAAGCTGTGAACCACTAGTTATAGATTCATTCAAAGAAATGTTATTTTTGATCGGTAAATCCCCCAACAAGCTCCACTTCCTGGTCAACCAACTATATTGTTCTATATGTACGTGAAACATATTCTCAGTTTTTAGAGGGGATGATACAATTTGGGTTGTTTCTGGCAACGTGTATGTGCTTCGGCAAGATGGTGCAAGAGACTCAAAAAGAATCAAAGATTTTGAGATGTGGTGCTAGAAAAGGATTCTGTAACTTTAGAGCTGGTAAGATAAGGAATGACGAGGTTCACTTCAGAATCGGCGCAGAAAGGAACATATGGATCACACTGATAAGAAGGGACAGGATGATTGGACGCCCAACAGGGGATATATTCCTTGGTACTGGAGGGAATTGTAAAGGGTAAAAACTGTGGAGGATGTCCAAGAGTACTATTATTGTAATGTAAAAATATACAAATAACCAGCTCCTAAAATAATAGCAATAATGTCACATAATTTCAACAGTTCACATGTGAGAAATAATGGATTGTGAAAGCAAATCGTCTCAGTGATGATCACATTAAGCACAGTCTCAAAGCAGAAATACATCCAAAATAAAAAAGGATGTTGCACAGGTTGCCTATCTGTGTGGTACACAAGTTTACTGCAGTGGACAGTCGTTGGTAGTGGCTCCTTTGGCGTTTTCAATCAGTCCTGACCCTACAAACGCGCGTGGTCCACTCCATTAGACACTCCCTACTGGTGCTGCGCCCTCGTGCATTTCCATCCTCAGAACTAATTGAAAATGCCACAGAACGCTCGACTAACGACTGTCCACTGCAGTGGACACTTGCACCACAGGTACATAAAGTATTTTTCGGACATTTTACTTTGTTCAACCCTGCATCTTCATGCTCGGCTCGGAGAAAATACTGTGTTATGAAATCGGATGATACGTTTTGAATCCACCTGCACCTGCTGTTTGGTATAAGGCAGAGCTCCGAATGAGCCACTCCTACTTAAACTGCCTAGAGGACGGTGAATGCCCGGCAGCAGACTCACACTTGACGCGCAGCACCAGCGGCGGGCTCTCTCCGTCGCCCTCCACGTTGCTGGCGACGCAGGAGTAGCTGCCGGCGTCCTGCCTGCCGACCGACTGCAAGGCGAGCGCCTCGTCCGTCACGATCACCCCGGCCGACGCGTTCTGCACCAGCGTCTGGCCCTGCAAACAGTGGCGGTCCCGCATGAACCTCATGCACATCGAGTGTTTGGTTCCAAGCTGAACCTCAACTGCGTTGTGAACTTGAGTGCGCCAACACCAATTAAATGCGAAACAAGGTCAAGTTCACTGGCGCAAGGAATGGAAAATCACGTAGGAAAGTTCGCATATTAATAAATTCGTGCGCTATTTACTATTTGCACTATTTTCTGAAAGTTGTGCTGAACATTCTTTACAGCATACAAATCTCAATATCAAAAACAAATACACTACTGGCCATTAAAATTGCTACACCAAGAAGAAATGCAGACGATAAACGGCTATTCACTGGACAAATGTATTATACTAGAACTGACATGTGATTACAGTTTCATGCAATTTGGGTGCATAGATAGTGAGAAATCAGTACCCAGAACAACCACCTCTGGCCGTAATAACGGCCTTGATACGCCTGGGCATTGAGTCAAACAGAGCTTGGATGACGTGTACAGGTACAGCTGCCCATGCAGCTTCAACACGATACAACAGTTCATCAAGAGTAGTGACTGGCGTATTGTGACGATCCAGTTGCTCGGCCACCATTGACCAGACGTTTTCAATTGGTGAGAGAAATGGAGAATGTGCTGGCCAGGGCAGCAGTCGAACATTTTCTGTATCCAGAAACGCCCGTACAGGACCTGCAGCATGCGGTCGTGCATTACCCCGCTGAAATATAGGATTTCCCAGGGATCGAATAAAGGGTCGTAACGCTTCTGAAATGTAACGACCACAGTTCAAAGTGCCGTCAATGCGAACAAGAGGTGACCGAGGCGTGTAACCATTGGCACCCCATACCATCAAACCAGGTGATACGCCAGTATGGCGATGACGAATACATGCTTCTAGTGTGCGTTCACTGCGATGTCGCCAAACACGGATGCAACCATCATCATGCTGTAAACAGAACCTTGATTCATTCGAAAAAATGACATTTTTCCATTCGTACACCCAGGTTCGTCGTTGAGTACACCACTGCAGGCCTTCCTGTCTGTGATGCAGCGTCAAGGGTAACCGCAGCCGTGGTCTCCGTGCTGATAGTCCATGCTGTTGCATACGTCGTCAAACTGTTCGTGCAGATGGTTGTTGTCTTGCGAACGTCCCCATCTGTTACAGCCATGCGGATAAGATGCCTGTCATCTCGACTGCTAGTGATACGAGGCCGTTGGAATCCAGCACGGCGTTCCGTATTACCCTCCTGAACCCACCGATTCCATATTCTGTTACAGTCATTGGATCTCGACCAACGCGAGCAGCAATGTCGCGATACGATAAACCGCAATCGCGATAGGCTACAATCCAACCTTTATTAAAGTCGGAAACGTGATGGTACCCATTTCTCCTCCTTTCACGAGGCATCACAACAACGTTTCCCCAGGCAACGCCGGTCAACTGCAGTTTGTGTTTGAGTTATCGGTTGGAAACTTTCCTCATGTCAGCACGTTATAGGTGTCGCCACCGGCACCGGCACCAACCTTGTGTGAATGCTCTCAAAAGCTAATCATTTGCATATCATAACATCTTCTTCCTGTCGGTTAAATTTCGCGTCCGTAGCACGTCATCTTCGTGGTGTAGCAATTTTAATGGCCAGTAATGTGTGGTCCTGGACGTGTTAAAATTTCTTCCTCTCATTGTAATTTGCCATTTCAAATGTTTAGGCAATTATGTCGGATATGAAACTGTAATTTGTAAAAATGTCACCTCTGCTTCTAAGAAGATGAAAATGAACGTGTCCCCCAGTTCACCTAATTTTTAAAAATATCTGTCAACTGTTTCGTTTTTGCTCGCTGCAAACTCGTGGATTCACCTGCCAACAGACTTAAGTCTTCACGTCGATTCGTAAAATCGTAGTAAAAGATCACGTACACTTTGATTTTTGTCCTATTCGACCGATGCATCATTTTCGCTGAGTAATTTTACACTGTGTTCCGATTAAAATTACTTGATAGTCAACGTCTGTCATTTGCCGATACAGTGTTCTCACATTGGCTGCAGGCTACAGCTGAGTTATACGCGACACACAAACCTGGCGGGTCATGTCACCATTGTTTTTAACGTGTAACGCAGAACAATGTTGGAAGCGTCCGCCGAGAGGTGTGACAGAAATGGGAAATGCTCTGTCGCCAACTGATTTTAAGTATTGTAGTGGCGTGGCAAGACAGCCAAGCCACTCGGAGGTAGCCGAAAGGCACGCGTTAAGCTCACGCAGACTGGCGTGAGGTCTGGAACAAGGTAAAGTAATTATCCTATAAAGAAAAGAACGTAGTTCTTGGAATACTTAACTTTAATCCACAATTGTCGAACATCGCTCTTGATTGTACATAATTTCCATTTCAATATTAACTGGTAATGGCGCCTTGCTAGGTCGTAGCAAATGACGTAGCTGAAGGCTATGCTAACTATCGTCTCGGCAAATGAGAGCGTATTTGTCAGTGAACCATTGCTATGAACGTCGGCTGTACAACTGGGGCGAGTGCTAGGAAGTCTCTCTAGGCCTGCCGTGTGGTGGCGCTCGGTCTGCAATCACTGACAGTGGCGACGCGCGAGTCCGACGTATACTAGCGGACCGCGGCCGATTTAAAGGCTACCACCTAGCAAGTGTGGTGTCTGGCGGTGACACCACATTTATCCATTGACTGAATTGCGGAAAACGACGCGTTTTGAAGCCCTGAATTTATACTCATGTCCCGACCTAATCACAACTTCCTGATATGCGGTGTATCCGAGGAAACGACGATTGTCAGTCTGCGGCAGTTACAAAATCACTCTCGCTTTGTTCAGGGCATTTAAGGGTAATCTGTACGAGCAACCTCAAGACAGATAAATTTGTTTCAGTGTAAAATACACACTGTAATTTCTCGCTGTTATCGGTCTCGTGAAACTCTCCTCATACTAGCTCACGGGCCGCAGCGTTACCAACAGATGAGCAGTCTGGTTAGCACTTAGCTGCAGGTTATACGCAACACAAGAATGTTCCAAGAGAGAGAAGAATGACAAGAAAGGAAAATAAGATCAAATAGTCCATACGATGATGAAAATGAAGCGGCAAAGTATTAGAAATTTTAAAAGCATTACATTTAAATCAACTAATAGAATAAGAACAATAAAGTCTTTGGATTAGATTTAGAAAAATAAAAAATGTGGTTACTTTTGACGAGATTTGAACCTACACCTTCCATACGTCACGTTTACACGCTAACCACTACACTATTGCCCTGGGAATGTTGTTGAATTTTTACTCAGTCCCAACGGTTAACTGCAGCCTTCAGATATTCGGCTTCACACAACGTCGTGGGAAGATTATGTAATACAAGCCACTCTATGTGATTATGGTAACTTTGTATGTGACACTGTGTAGAAGAATCCAGGAGTGTTTGAAAATTGTGTATTTCGTTTACGCCGTTGTGTGTGTGTGTGTGTGTGTGTGTGTGTGTGTGTGTGTGGTTATCATTTGTTATGAGTACCAAATAAAAGGGTCAGACCCGGGACTCGAGATGCAAATACATCAAGAAAGAAAACCGGAATGGAAGTGAAGTAATTGTGGCAGTTACGCAACGCCGAAATTTTCGGGCTTACGTTGAGCACTCTGACTGGAGGAAACCAGCAACAAAGATTGAAATGTTAACTATCAGGTAAGTTTAACCGTACTACAGATCTAATTTTTAATGTGTTCGCCTAGTACTCCTTCCTGTTCATCACATGAACAATGTTCTAGTAAAAAAACGTTCTTTCCAAAAAGTGGTTTCATGAACACATCACAGTGTCCGTCAAAGTTTTAAATCTATCATGTAATGCGCCGGTTGGAACTGAATATTTCTCATTAGCTTCCCTGATAGTAATTTAAAGAAGAGTGATTTTTTCTGCTGATTAATTCATATTTTTTCGTTCCATTTGGGACATGACTCCTTAATCTGTAGCTGTTACGGCACAAAGCCTTAAGAATATATGTTTGCACGCTATTTATATTGGCCTCGACAACCTGAAAATGCTTTGTCCATTACAACATGAACGTACGGCTCTGGTCATTCAATTTTACCACTATTCTTACTTTGGATACACATTGTCACACACCATCTCTATAGAAATCTCGTACACACATTAATTGAAAGCATTGCGAATCACTGTGTGTGATGTGTTGGTTCTCAGATTAATCGTCTTGCTTGTTGACGTTGTCGATAAAGGTAACACCGCCTGATATTTATATCATACGCCCAGGTTCAAGTGATATCTCTAGAAACCGGTTTATCTTTTTACACTGTAGTTAAATATTGGCATAGTCAAGACCAAGAATCAAATTTACCGTAAAGTTAATGATTTTTCTCTTTATTTACAAGAATTAATGTATTATTGATTAATTTCTACACATTACTTACACATTACTGAAATCAGGAAGAACAGTCCAATGTAAAAACAGTTCTACATATCACGACTTCCACAACATCCAACATGGATAATCTTAAGTCTGATATTGTGCGTTTTCTGTAGCAATAATGGTAACGTTTCCGTAATTAGATAAAATTATTTGTTTCTTTTTCTTTTGTTATTCCATCACAGAAACCAGTGATGGCGCCGGAGACGTTGTCGACGGTAGCAGCGTCCGCGCACTTACCTGGAATTTCCAGGTCACTTTGTAGGCCGGCGGGTTAGCTCTCACACGGCATTCGAAGTAGACGTCGCTGCCCTCCTTGATGTCGTCGGGGCGCATCCGCTGTCCCAGGCGCAGCTCGCTCGTGGGCGCATCTGCGAAGACACACCTACAGGAAGCTACTGGACTGAAGCCGGTTCAAACTAAACACATTTCCTGCAGATACGGGAGGGAGTATGAGTTTAAAGGTTTTTTTTTTTTTGTTAGGCGCGTTTCAATAAAAAGGAATCCAAGATCGTTTACACTTTTGTGTGCATTACAATTTGGGGGAAAAAAGTGAATGACCTTCATTATGGTTTGCAGAGGATTATATAACCTAGTATCAGGAAGTATGAAGATGGAAACTGAAATGCCGTATGGCGAGAGCCTCCCGTCTGGTAGACCGTTCTCCGGGTCCAAGTCTTTCGAGTTGACGCCACTTCGGCGACTTGCGTGTCGATGGAGATGAAATGATGATGAAAAGGACAACACAACACCCAGTCCCTGAGCGGAGAAAATCTCCGACCAAGCCGGGAATCGAACCCGGGCCGTTAGGTATGACATTCCGTCGCTCTGACCACTCAGCTACCAGGGGCGGACAGTATGAAGATGATAACATCATACTCGCAGAGCTTCAGGAATCGCAAAAACAAACTATAAATAGTGAAAGCAGCGGGAACTGATGTATGCATGGCCCTGAACATGTCGTGTAAGGAACCAATGTTGGACAGTAAACAATATTCCAGATTCATAGAAAGCTGCAGAACATGTAATTTTGTTCAAGATCGACAGCAGGAAAGACTGAAAAAGGTGCAGAGGTATGCAGGAATCATACAAGATAGAATTAAACCATTTTCAAAATCTCTTACTGGATAAGAGCAAAATAGATTTAAAAAATGAAGTTGAATGAGAAAAAATATATTTGTTGTAGAGTAGAAAGAATTTGACATTATTAATGGCAGTAACTGTGGTCAGTAATGGTAAATAATGGAGATCTTGACAAATTAATGGAAGCCATAAAATGCTATAAAAAGACTCAGAGACCATTAAAAACACTGGAATATCTAAGACAGACGAAACATCAATAAATGAATGTGTTTCAAAAGTATTATATGGTGGTCCTTTTTCTGGGTTTTATGACTATGAAAAGTCATGCTTGTGGTAGGTGATACCTCAAGCCCCCATTGGAAAGAGCGGTAGGTCGTTGGAGATTGCTGAGTAGTGCAAGGGCTCTTGAACACAGGGGGGAAGCGCGAAGAACACTTCTGCACAGCCAATCGGAGGAAGCGGCAGCAAAGTTTTCCATTGCTGTCGAGGTGTAGGAGGACATACGACTCCGCAATAGACTTCATCTGATGGGCAAGTATTGTAAGACTTCCGTTTTGATACATCGGAGATGTAGTCTTATACTTATTAATACTCAGTAACAAGTGGGACTTACAACTCTCGAACTAGCAAAGAATTGTCAAATTATTAGAAACTCTACCACTTTCCATGCTACTTTGTACGTACGAGTACTAACAACTGCTGTTTAATATTTGTTACTCTATAACCTTGTTTGAATGTATTTTGTAGGACCACATTCCTGCAAAGACTGTTTTATTCCAGAACAATTTATCAGATTAACGCAACTTTAAATTCAAGTTATCACGTACAATAATTTTCAAATATTTTCCAATTTTTATCATGTATGGTGATTGCCATAAACTGAAAATTTATTATTATTGATTTATTCCCATAACCTTCCTTGGCTTCATTTATTAGACTGCAAGATCACAGTTTAATACAGGTCATTTAGCTACCTTATCTTAGGACGTAAAGCAGACGTATACGCTTTGCTTCTACGTCATCAGTGAGCCACATCTTCAATAAATGCCGTACATAGCCCAAAACAATTTTCTATTCCTAGCTCACACTAGTGATCGTTAAGAAGAATAAAATAACCCTATGTACCGCAGGTGGTAACTGTGCACAGGACGCAATATTCGGTAGGGAGGCAAAGAAGTAAACAGATTCGTACCGACTACAACACGACATTAGTTGGACAGGTGGCGCTAATGTGACACTTATAGTTTCTTCTTTAACGAAAGACATAATGCAAATTTCTAAGAAAATGCAGAAACAGTGAACGAATAACAATGTGTTTCAATATTCTACAGGCTGTGAACAAAGGGGACCTACCTGAAAAAAATGGTAATCAATCAATTTATTTCAGAGGACCTGCAACAACCTACACTGGGAAGATCCCAAACAAGTTTTATGACATCAGCGTTTATAGTCATTAAAAATGAAAAATATAGTAAAACACATCAGATTGGACGAGTTTTGAAGTTAGACTTTAATTAATGTGGTCACTGAATGAAGAAGGACCATCTAAACGATTTCTTTGTCGAACATTCCGTCAATTTCCATTGCTCCCAGTCCCACAGAATGCAGCTCAATGGGCCAAACAACATAGAAAGAGACGGTGGTTGACGAGTGGGGATTTATCCGTATTCCAAATAATCGAAGGCGTTGAGTACACCGACGGCTCAATCAGGTGACGTTTAAAGTGTTTTTCTCATACCATGTCTAGCGACCACCATTGTTATCGTGAGCATGAGACAGGATGTCTGTTTCAACAATCTCTGTGGGTAAGTGTAGTCCTTTCTAGAAGCTCTTCATGATGAGTATGTTGCGGCCATTTCCATCTTCCCAGATAAGAACAAGTGTGTTCATAGGGCTACACTCGTAAGTTCCCAGAGTGAGAAAACGCTTAGATCCACTATAACAACTCGACGGACCTTCTAAATCATCCTGATTCACTCCCAAAGAAAACTTTTGGAGCTATTTTGAACTGCGGGGGGAAACGTAGCAGTTAGAATTCCTGCAACTTATTAGCTCTGCTGGATCGACGAATAGAGAGTGATTTGGGATGGATATGGCATACATGTAGAAATGTGTGGAGTCTCCTCCTTGCAGTGGTACTATTAATAAGGCTAGAGATGGGGGTTACACTGTATTAGCGTGCTATATCTATAGGGTTTTCTCTCTTCAGTCCGGTGTGTGCTTATGCAGATAGAGATACAGAAAGGTCTAGCAGACATATCTCACCTAACAGCCCAAAACGCGATTTGGGCAGTGAATGGTGGTGGGTCTGCATTGTGTAGTGTCGGCGACTGTGTGGAGCGTGGCGTGGTAGCTGGGCAGCGACTTACAGTAGACGGACAGCTTGACGGAGTGCTCCTGGATGCCGGCGCGCACGTGCGAGTTCTCTGCCCGACACGTGAGCAGGCGGCCGTTGTCGCCCTGCGATGGGGTCAGCGACAGCGTCGACAGCGTCTCGTTGCTGTCAGAGGACACCTACGCCACCAGAAAAACATACGGTCACTTAGAACGGTATTGTTACCATAGGTTCTCATAAACGGTAACTGCTACCCAGTAGTATTTATTTCTCCATGTACTGTTTGGTCTTCTGATACAGTTTCCAAACCCATAGTCGACTATCGGACGTATGTCGATCGTGGCACCTAACAACAAATTACTTTAAACTGATCAACAATCTATATTAAGGGATTTACATTATTTCCGAGACAATATTGCTTACTACTTGGTGACTCTATAGATACCAGCAGACACATGATTCTTTAAGTAACCAAGTATCACGATAAAACAGTTACAAACGACGGATTACCTTACATATCAGTTATAACTTCGATGAGTGACTCTCAGCATGTTAAGGGCGAAAAATATTTGGAAAGGTTTGGAATAATGCTTAAAATTGCTTAGCAGTCCTCTCATTATAAAACACTGGATGAACAGAACCTGAGTAATTAGGTGCTCCATTTTTGCCAAACGCTGGTTTTTCAAACATCGGAATGTTTATGAACTAATACGTAGTGAACAATATGTTGTACAGCGATATAGTGTTCAGCTATATTGAATGGTATATGTGGATACTCTCTGCAAACTGTTGTTAGAGTGAAATTGGTATTAAGGAAGTGGTAAATTACTACGTCATTGCTGCTGCTGCGGTTTGACTACATGAACAGCGTCCTGGTGGACTCCTCAGTACCCACCGATCGCCATGTCATCCTCCGCAAAGGCGTCAGTGGAAGCAGTATGGAGGGGCACGCAGTCAACTGCAATACATCGTTACCTGGCAGCTGTCAGTTTTCGTGACCTGAAACCGATACTATCGGTCAAGCAAGTCCTTAATTGATATCACAAACGTGACTGCTCCCTGTTGTTGCCCACCCACCAATTGAAACTGCCTGGTAGTAACGGGAATCGATGCAAGACATTCGGCATGGCAGTCAGCCACGATGACCATTGAGCCGAAGACGCAGATCTAAAGGTAGTAGTGATAAACGTCTGTCCTGGCGTCATACAGTAGCCCGGGTATTTGCGCGGCATTTGTAACTCTGCCTAAAGAAAAAACTACACTTTCTAAGTACAATAAATATCTTCTTGTGTTAAACCTTCACATGAGATTATAACTCTTAATAATTAGAGTATGGCAGTATTTTAAATTTTTAAAGAAGGTCAAAAATCAGGCGAAATCTTGAAAATGAGATTCTTCTTGCTCCTGGGGGTCGATAAATAGCCAACTTATAACTGGTATATTCCGAAGTTTGAAATTGTTTATATACTTCACTATTATGTGTAGAAGATTTTACAGTCAAAGACAACAGAACTGGATGTCTGTAAACTTAGACAGTGGTAGAACTCATAGAGAAGTAGTACATGTGAGAACATGGTCAAGATTTTCAAAGATGTGGCGTAAGAGGTAGGCTAAGATGGACTGAATTCATTGAGTATTTGATGGTAGGTTTTTGATGAAAAATGAAATGCATGTTGAGTGTAGAATTACCAATTGTACTACCGGAAACTCAGTACAACATTTAACACGACACGAAGGAATTAAACACGTTAGCTGCCAATAAGCATTGATTTCTATCGATAAGGAGAGACTGGCATCCGAGTCCAGATCTTGTGCTTACAAGACACATGCACTGAAAACTGTGGTATCCGGACGCAGTGGTCACCACAGTCCCACAGACTAGCCTACCACGTCTTCTCTCAGACCCAGATTCTTACCTTATACCATACACTACTGATGTAGTGCTCCTGCTAATTAGCCATGTAGTGCTCCTGATCACTAGCCTTAATACTCTCGGCGTCTGGACGATGCCCGTGAGTTCGAGCTTGGTGCGTATCCGGAGTGAAGGGATCATCGGCCGTCATCGCCATAATTGTACATAAGTTCTAATTCTTACGGGAATTGATTAACGAGGCTAATGAACAGAGGCACTACATCAGTAGAGTGCGTTTTTTTTCGGTCTTCTCACTGCCTTCAGACGACCCGCCACGAAGTCCTGTCCCGTGCTAACCTCTTCATCTCGGAGTCGCCGTTACAACCTACGTCCTAAATTATTTGCTGGATTTGTTTTCCATTCTCTGTCTTCCTTTACAACTCTTACCCTTTACAGCTCACGGTGGTACCAAGGAAATTACTTCAACCTTGTTGTCAGTCTTTTTCATATATTCCTTTCCGCACCAATTCTGTGGAGAACTTCCTCATTCTTTACCTTGTCAGTTCACATAATGTTCAACATTCGTCTGTAGCACAACATTCTATACTTTGTCAGTTCACATAATGTTCAACATTCGTCTGTAGCACAACATCTCAAATGCTTCGATTATCTTTTGCTCCCGTTTTCCCACAATCCATGTTTCAGTACCATACAATGCTTTGCACCAAACGGACATTCTCATAAATTTCTACCTCAAATTAAGCTCTATGATAGATAGTAGTAGACTTCTCTCGGTCAGGAATTCCCTTTTTGCCAGTGCCAGTCTGTTTTTCATGTTCTCCTTGCTCCACCCGTCATGGATTATTCGCTGCCTAGGTAGCAGAATTCATTAACTTCATCTACTTTGTGACCACCAATCCATATGTTTAATTTATCACTGTTCTTATTTTTGCTATTTCTCATCACTTTTGTCTTTTTTCAGTTCGCTCTCAGTCCATATTTTGCACTCATTAGACACTTCATTTCATTCAGCGGATCCCGTAAGTCTTTTCAATTTTTACTTAGGATAGCAATGTCATCAGCGAATCTTATCATTCATATTCTTTCACCTTAAACTTTAATTAGATTCTTGAGCCTTTCGTTTATTTCCGTGATTGCCTCTTTGATGTATAGATTGAACAGCAGGAGCGGAAGCCTACATCCTGCCTTACACCCTTTTTTTATCTGAGCACGTCGCAGTTGGTCTTCCATTTTATTATTCCGTCTTGTTTCTTGTACATATTGTATATTACCTGTGTTTCCCTATGGATTACCCCTATTTTTCTCAGAATTTCTGACATCTTGCACCGCTCTATAAAAAATGGCTCTGAGCACTATGGGACTTAACATCTGAGGTCATCAGTCCCCTAGAACTTAGAACTACTTAAACCTAACTAACCTAAGGACATCACACACATCCATGCCCGAGGCAGGATTCGAACCTGCGACCGTAGCGGTCTCGCGGTTCCAGACTGAAGCGCCTTTAACCGCTTGGCCACACCGGCCGCACCGCTCTACAATGTCGAACGCTTTTTCCAGGTCGCAAATCATATGAATGTGTCTTCATGTTTCTGTAGTCTCGTTTCCATCATCAACTGCAAAGCCAGAACTGCGTCTCTGGTGCCTTTACCTTTCCTAAAGCCAAACATCGTCTATTAACAAATCCTCAATTGTCCTTTCCATTCTTCTGTGTATTATCCTTGCCAGCAGTTTGAGTACACGAACTGTGAAGCGTATCGTGTGGTAATTCTCGCACTTGTCGGTTGTTGCAGTCTTCGGAATTGTGGGGATCATGTTTTTTCCGAAAATCAGATTATATATCGCCGGACACATCCATTCTACGCACCAGCGGGAGTAGTCGTTTTGTTGACACTTCCCCCAATGGTTTTAGTAATTCTGATGAAATGTTAGCTATTCCTTCTCCCTCATTTGATTTTAAGTCTTCAAGTGCTCTTTTAGATTCTGGTTGTATTACTCGAACCTCTATCTCTTCTATGTCGTCTCCTGTTTCTGATGCAAGCCTTCAGTGTATTCTTTCCACGTATCCCCTATCTCCTCTTCATTTAACAGTGGTATTACCACTGCACTCTTAATTTTGCCGCCCTTGTTTTCGTCACAGTAAGGGATATTTTGACTTCCCTATAAGCTGAGTCAGTCCTTCCGGCAATAATTCGTTTTCCATTTCTTCACATTTTTCACGCAGTCATTTCGCCTTAGCTTCCCTGCACTTACTGTTTATTTCATTCCTAAGTGACTTGCATTTCTGTACTAATGAATTTCCTTTTTCGTTTTTGTACTTTCTACTTTCCTCGATGAACTGAGAATTCCTTCTGTTACCCATCTGTGGTGTCACCGCCAGACACCACACTTGCTAGGTGGTAGCTTAAATCGGCCGCGGTCCATTTAGTACATGTCGGACCCGCGTGTCGCCACTGTGTAATCGCAGACCTAGCGCCACCACCAAGGCAGGTCTCGTGATACGAGAGAGCACTCGCCCCAGTTGTACGAGAACCTAGCTACCGCACAGTTGTACGAGAACCTAGCTACCGCACAGTTGTACGAGAACCTAGCTACCGCCAAGTTGTACGAAGCCTTTCTCTCTCATTAGCCGAGAGACAGAATAGCCATCAGCTAAGTTAATGGCAACGAACTAGCAAGGCGCCAGTTGTATCAGTGCCTATAGCTTACGAGTATTCAAGAGAGATGTATTCCAAGGATTATTAAAAAGATAAGTAATAAGCATCTACATACTTTTCTTCTTATTCATTTATAAGTTCTCATGTTCCAGACTTCACGCCCGTCTGCTTTAGCCTTGCGTGCCCTATCGGCCACAGCGTTAGTCTAGCATTCCTTTTCAGCCATCAACATCACGGTGTCGGCCCAGCTACCGACACAACATTTATTGGCGACGAGGGAAAAGTGAACTTTTTCTGATTGCTTACATTTAATTGTTTCATGGCTTCGCCACATTCTCCAGATGTACTGTCCGAATTTTATCGCTTGCAGAATCAGCAGACGCAGGCGTTACTGGATGCCCTTGGACAGCTCGTCCAGGGTCAACGTGCGCTGCACACCGATGCGGCCGCAGCCGCTTCACCGCTACCGCAGCCACAACCTGCCGTTGCACCGCCTTTTAGGCACTACGACCCGAACCAAGAGACCTGGCAAGAGTGGTCCCGCCAGTTTGCCTTCCACCTCGCGGCCTACAGAATTCAAGGTAATGAGCGGCAGCCGTTTTTGCTTTCTTGTGTCGGTGTGTCCACATACCGTGTGATAGTGAAATTGTTTCCCCGACGCGACGTAGCAACTCTGTCATACGAGGAAATTTTGTCTGCATTAGATGCCTATTTCAAAGAAACAGTTAATGTGGTTGCAAAACGGTATACGTTTTTTCGTACAAAACGTACGGCCGGTCAAACTAATAGGGAGTGGGTAGCAACATTGCAAGGACTTACTAGGGACTGTGCCTTTGAATGTGACTGTGGTCTTTCTTATTCAGATACAATGGTGCGTGATGCAATTGCACAGAACGTTTCTGATGTTCGCATACGGGAGCAAATTTTGAAACTAGTTAATCCCTCCCTTCAACAAGTGATGGACATATTGGATAGACAGGACACACTTGACTGTGCTCAGGAATCTTTTGAAACTTCGCCAGCTGTGTGTAACATTAACCGACCCGCCGGGCGCGCTCGCGCAACGCGGCCCGGTCAACTGCCCTCGCGGCCGTCCGCACAGCTGCCGCCGCGTGCTAACCCAGGTGTGCCGCGCCAGCCCACAAATGCAGTGAAATCATGCCCGCGGTGTGCTACTAGACATTCGCGTGAACATTGCCCGTCACGCCAAGCTATTTGCTTTTTCTGCCATAAGAAAGGACATGTTCAAAGTGTTTGCCAGAAAAAGCTCAGATCAGACAATCTCAATCATTCCAGGCCCTTTGCTTCGCGCCGGAATCGAACCAAGGACACTCAGGCTCGTGGACCTTCGCCTATGGACATTCATGTCGTTAATTCCGCTTCGTCCAGTGACACTTTCTCTAACAGTAACTGTGATCGTCCCACAAAAACTGTGCGTCGACGTCGCCAGAAATCACGTCAATTAGCAAGTGATTCTGTACCAGTGTCTGTTCCAATTGCACAAAACAGTCGCTCTTGTCGTCAGCAGGACAATAAACTTTTTGTGGACTTAGACTTTGACGGCCAAGTGATCCCATTCCAGCTCGATACCGGAGCTGCAGTTTCATTGCTCAATCACGACACGTACAAACAACTGGGCAAACCTCCGTTGCGTTCCACAAATGTTAAGCTAACTACATATTCCGGACAGAACATTCCTGTGTTAGGACAGTGCAGCCTTCTTGCAACATACAAGGGACAAACAAAACTTGTGTCATTTTACGTTCTTCGTTCTTCTTCTGCAGTGAACTTGTTTGGTCTAGATTTATTTAAGTTGTTTAACATGTCTATTGTAAATCAGGTCCTATCAGTGAATCAGACTGTGCCTACAGACAGTGTTTCTCGGCTGTGTGACGAATTTGCAGACATTTTTGCACCGGGCTTAGGTTGCGCTAAAAACTATGAAGCACATTTAGAACTGAAGGTAAACGCGCAACCGAAATTTTTCAGGGCGCGCAATGTTCCACACGCATTGCGTGATGAGGTCGCAAGAACGTTACACGATCTCGAATCACAGGGTGTAATTGAACGTGTGCAAGCTTCTCTCTGGGCCTCACCCTTAGTCATTTTGCCAAAACCTTCCGGAAAATTGAGACTTTGCGTGGACTTCAAGGCCACAGTGAATCCACAGCTAGTGACTGCTACTTTTCCTTTGCCCCGCCCGGAAGATCTTTTTGCTAAACTGTGCCCGGGAAAATATTTTTCAAAGTTGGACCTAGCCGATGCGTACTTGCAAATACCGGTGGACGACGAATCCCAGCGCGTATTGGTGGTTAACACGCATCTTGGATTGTACCGCTTCAAAAGACTGCCTTTCGGGTGTGCATCCGCTCCTGCCTTGTTTCAGCAATATTTACAAACTATTTGTGCGTCGGTCCCTACTGCAGCAAACTATCTGGACGATATAGTGATCTCCGGACAGACAGAAGAAGATCATCTTGCGAATTTACGAACATTATTTCAGGTCTTGCGGCAAAATGGTCTTCGCTTGAGGAAGGACAAATGTGTGTTTTTTGCTCGTGACTTACCATACCTGGGACATGTCATTAATGCCCAAGGCATACATCCAAGTCCGGAGCACCTCCGTGCCATACACGATTTGCCTTCCCCTCAAAATCTGAAACAGCTACAGAGTGTGTTGGGTAAAATTAACTATTATCATAAATATGTGCGCAATGCCTCTTCCATTTCAGCTCCGCTTCATCGCTTACGCCGTAAAGGTGTTCCGTTCGTCTGGACGACGGAATGTGAACGCGCCTTTCGCCAGTTGAAATCGGCGTTGCTTTCTAATACTTGCCTTACGCCATTCGATCCCCAGAAACCCCTTTTGTTGATGGTAGATGCCTCGGATTTCGGGATCGGTGCTGTGCTTGCGCACAAAGTTGGCTCCCATGATCGCCCTATTGCCTTTGCGTCCAAATTGCTCTCGTCTGTGCAAAGAAATTATTCACAGATAGAGAAAGAAGCTTTGGCTCTCGTGTTTGGTGTTACTAAGTTCCATGATTTCTTGTATGGTCGTCACTTTACCGTCATCACAGACCACAAACCTTTGACATCGCTTTTTCATCCGACCAAGCCTGTACCTCCACGTACAGCGCAGAAATTCATTCGCTGGTCTATTTTCCTCTCGCAGTACCGCTACGATATCTTGTATCGGTCCACTGCTAAGCACGGAAACGCCGATGCGTTGTCCCGTTTGCCTGTTGCTGAGGATAAAGCATTCGATTCTTCCGAACTTGCTTGCATGTTCATTGATTCGGAAACCGATGAAGTGGTCGAATCGTTTCCGATTGATTTTCGTCGTGTCGCTACAGCCACAGCTGCTGACCCTGTCCTTGCTACTGTTTTACGTTTTGTTGCTACGCCATGGCCTTTGTCAAAGTCTCGGATCGAGGATCCGTTGGTTCGCCGATTTTTTGCTCACAAGGAGAGACTTTTTGTTCGACGTGGTGTTTTGTTGTTGCGTTCTGATAATGATCAGTCCCGCGTCGTGGTCCCACGTTCGTTACAGTCCTCTGTTTTACGGCTTCTTCACCACGGACATTGGGGTATAGTGCGAACGAAACAACTTGCTCGTCAGCACTGTACTTGGTTCGGAATCGATGCTGCGATTACGAATATGTGTTCTTCGTGCCCGGCGTGTGCCGAACAACAGTCCGCACCGCCGCGGAAAGTCTTTGCATGGCCAAAAGCCACTTCCCCTTGGCAACGCTTGCACATTGATTTTGCTGGTCCATTCTGGAATGCTCGATGGTTGGTTCTGGTCGACGCCTTCAGTAATTTTCCTTTTGTTGTCCGGATGTCTTCCACGACGTCCTCCGCCACCATCAAAGCGTTGTCTGCTATCTTTTGCATTGAAGGTCTTCCGCAGACTATTGTTTCCGACAATGGCCCACAATTCATGTCCGCAGAATTTCAGTCATTCTGCCAGGCCAATGGTATTCAACATCTGACATCCGCGCCGTTTTCGCCTCAGTCCAACGGTGCCGCTGAACGTTTGGTCCGGACTTTCAAGTCACAGATGTTGAAATTGAAAGAGTCGCATTCTCGGGAGGACGCATTGTTGCTCTTTTTGTCTTCGTATCGCTCTCAGCCCCGAGATGGTCGCTCGCCGGCTGAGTTGCTCCACGGTCGTCCTCATCGCACCTTGATGTCTTTGCTGCATCCGCCGCATCAGGTTCCTGTGCAGCGGCAGACTCCTGCTTTTGCTCCAGGCGACGTTGTATTTTATCGCCACTATCGAGGTTCACGGCGTTGGCTCGCAGGGCGCATTCTTCGCTGCCTCGGCCGCGCGATGTATTTGGTTTTGGGGGCCTCTGGTGAGGTGCGTCGGCATCTCATTCAGCTGCGCCTCTGTCGTCGCTCGGGTTCTGCCGCTCCCCGTCTGCTTTCAGCGACGGTGCCGTCCGGTCAGCGCCCTGGGGACCCATCTACTGGCTCGACTCATCCCCAGGTGTTACCGACGATGCCTTCCATTTTGCCCCATGGCGACGCGCCGCCGCCGCTGCAGCAGCAGCAGCCGCCGCCGCCGCCGCTTGTTCTCCCGCCGGCGCCGCCCGCATTCGACGCTTCGTTGCAGCCGCCCAGCGCCTCCCAGGGTCACGCGCCGCCGATCGCTTCCCGTGACCAGCTGTCCTCCGCCATGGAACTCCCGCCCGCTCCGGACCACATGACGTCATCGCGCGTCGGCTACCCCGACGCAATGGAGGTTGATCCTTCGGTCCCTCCTGTCTCTTTACGGGCGCATACACCGCATGTTGACGTGCACCCTGGACTAGTTTTTCAGGCGTTTCCTAGCTCCCCTCGGACCGAATGGCCGGGTGCGGGTGGCACAACCTCGCCTGTTGTTAGGCTCCCCACCTCATCGCATACGTCAACATGTGGTCCTCCCCACGGCGGGCGGAAGCCTTATCTCACGACCGTTCGCCGATTTGCGGGGGAGGAATGTGGTGTCACCGCCAGACACCACACTTGCTAGGTGGTAGCTTAAATCGGCCGCGGTCCATTTAGTACATGTCGGACCCGCGTGTCGCCACTGTGTAATCGCAGACCTAGCGCCACCACCAAGGCAGGTCTCGTGATACGAGAGAGCACTCGCCCCAGTTGTACGCGAACCTAGCTATCGCCCAGTTGTACGAGAACCTAGCTACCGCACAGTTGTACGAGAACCTAGCTACCGCACAGTTGTACGAGAACCTAGCTACCGCCAAGTTGTACGAAGCCTTTCTCTCTCATTAGCCGAGAGACAGAATAGCCATCAGCTAAGTTAATGGCAACGAACTAGCAAGGCGCCAGTTGTATCAGTGCCTATAGCTTACGAGTATTCAAGAGAGATGTATTCCAAGGATTATTAAAAAGATAAGTAATAAGCATCTACATACTTTTCTTCTTATTCATTTATAAGTTCTCATGTTCCAGACTTCACGCCCGTCTGCTTTAGCCTTGCGTGCCCTATCGGCCACAGCGTTAGTCTAGCATTCCTTTTCAGCCATCAACATCACGGTGTCGGCCCAGCTACCGACACAACACCATCCTTTCTTCGCAGTTACTTTCTTTGTACTGACGGTTTTCTTTCCAAATCGTGTAACTGTCATTTTTAGAGACGTCCATTCCTCTTCAGATTAAGTGCCTAGTGAGCTACTCTTTAGCGCAGTTTCTATAGCTTCAGAGAATTCCACGCGTACCTCTTCATTTTCTAGTACCTCCGTATCTTACCTCTTCGCACACTGATTCTTCCTGACTAGTCACTTAAACCTCAGCCTTACGATCCAATATCTGTTTTCGGAATCTCAGACACACCATGATGTAATCTCCATAATTCCGTAAGAGTATGAGGTGCTCGTGATCTCTTCTAAGCGGCACGTTGCAAGGCGTCCCAGATGCACTCAATAATGTTCATGTCTGGGGAGTTTGGTGGCCAGCGGAAGTGTTTAAATTCACAAGAGTGTTCCTTCAGTTACTCTGTAGCAATTGTGAACATGTATGGTGTCGCATTGTCCTGCTGGAATTGCCCAAGTCCGTCGGAGTGCACAATGAACATGAATGGATGCAGGTGTTCAGACAGGATGCTTACGTACTGTCACCTGTAGGAGTCATGTTTACACATATAGAGGTCCCATATCACTCCAATTGCACACGCCCCAGACCATTACAGAGCCTCCACCAGTTGGAACAGTCCCCTGATGACATGCAGGTTCCATGGGTTCATGAGGTTGTGTCCATAATCGTACGCGTCCATCCGCTCGGTACAATATGAACCAAGACTCGTCCGACCAGGCAACATGTTTCCAGTCATCAACAGTCCAACGTCGGTGTTGACGTGTCCAGAAGAGGGGAAATCTTTGTATCAGGCAGTTATCAAGGGTACACGAGTTCTTCTTCGGCCCCGAAAGCCCATATTAATGACATTTCGTTAAAGGTTTGCACAAGTGATACTTGTTTACGGCCCAGCATTGAAATCTGCAGCAGTTTGCGGAAGGGTTGCACGTCTGCCACGTTCAACAATTCTCTTCAGTCGTCATTAGTCTCGTTCTTGCAGGATCTCTTTCCGGTCGTAGCGATGTCGGAGATTTGATGTCTTACCTGATTCCTGATATTCACGATACACTCGTGTAATGGCAGTACGGGAAAATCCCCACTTTAGCGCCACCTCGGAGATGCTGTGTCCCATCGTTTGAGCGGCGGCTGTAATACCACGTTCAGACTCGCTGAAATGCTGATAACTTGCCATTGTAACAGCAGTAACTAATCTAACAACTGCGTCAGACACTAGTTGTCTTATATAGGCGATGCTGATTGCAACACCGTATTCTGCCTGTTTACATATCTCTGTATTTCAGTACGCATTGCTATACCAGTTTCGTTGGCGCTTCTGCGTACTTTCTCTATCCTTTCATCTTCACCTTGCAACGTCGGCATGTAATCCTGAAATATCGTTGACGGTGTCGGTTTGCTGTCGATTGTGATGAGAACAACGCTGGCACTGAATGATCACAGTAACCAACTCTGTGCCTAACTTTCCGATTCGTAACGAATCCTACTCCCGTTATACTAATTTCTGTCGCTGTTGGTACTACCCTGTACTCATCCGACCAGAATTCCATTTTACTTCATTGATCCCCACTATATCTAAACTGAGCCTTAGCATTTACCTTCCGACATTCCATTCCCCGATTCGTAGATCGTTACGCTTTCGTTGGTTATTCAATCTTTTTCTCATGGGCACCTCCCCCTTGGCAGTACCCTCTCTGATATTGGAATGGGGGACTTTTCTCGATCTTTTACCAATGGAGAAATCATCATCACACTTTTTCAGTTAAAGGCCGTACGTCCTGCGCATACACATTCTGTGGCTTTAGGGCAGTGTTTTCCATTGCCTTCGAGGCGTAGCGGCGTATACCGATCCTGCCTTGGAGGCGGTTAAGTGGGAGATGTGTCTCAGAGCTGGATAGTGACAGATGGTGACGCGAGAATGGACGCGCACTTAGTGTATGTATCAGTCGATAGAGGACAATATTGGATAGGGGACTGATCTAGTTTCTATTGTGCCCACTAGAGTGCACTAAAGTAATGGAATGTTCCTCATAAACTGTTCTAGTATTTTCGTAAAGTGTTATTATATCTTTTGTGTAGGTAAAATGTTATAAATGTGTTTAAGCAGTACGAAAGATGTGTGAGTGTGGTTTAAGGTTAATATGAAGATAATTGTTTAATGAGTTATGTAGTGGGATTTAGTGTGGAAACATTTCGAAGAAGTATGGATATGGACAAAGGGGATTTTTGTAGAATAGATTTGTAAAGTAATTTTATGGTTCAAAATGGCTCTGAGCACTATGGGACTTAACAGCTGAGGTAATCAGTCCCCCAGAACTTAGAACTACTTAAACCTTACTAACCTAAGGACATCACACACATCAATGCCCGAGGCCGGATTCGAACCTGCGACCGTAGCGGTCGCGCGGTTCCAGACTGTAGCGCCTAGAACCGCTCGGGCACACCTGCCGGCCTAAGTTTATGGTAAAGGGAAAGTTAATTCAAGTATAAATAACAATATTAAATAACTTTATGCATAAACAAAACTGTCGCATATTAGATAATTATGTCGGTAAAAAGGGCAGTCATTAGGTTTACTATGTTGCGATTGGTTATTGATGAAAAGCGCGGACTGACGCGGGAGAATGTTGTTTTGCTATTAGCTGTTGAGTAAACTGACCAATGGTAAAGCAATATTCTTCGCGCGCCTTTCTCTGCTGTTAGAGAAGACTTAGAGTATTCTAGGGAGGAGGCAGAGCCTAGCCGTGAAACAGTTCGTACGTGTGTAGTAGCAGTTCCGATGGAAATGGTAAGTTGCCGGATCTAGCAGTATTTCATATATCAAAAGTGTTGTAAAGTGACGGCATAATTATTCCGATGGGTGTGTAGAAACTTCGGTACTTTTAAGTGAATTTTGTGACGAGGAAAGACATATATTCCGCGTGGCGATTGAGCAGATCGGTGGCTAAAAACTCAGGCTGCATTAGGTACCGACATACTTAATATTTGGCTAGCATTATCAATCTAAAAAAAATCCGCATTTTTGTAGCCATTACGTTTCCGGGAAATGCAACACCATAAACTTGCTAACGTGAGTGAAAGGGATTCTGAGTGACTGTGTTGAGACTAGCACGGGCTTGGCAGTGATACTTGATCACCTAAGATTCAGAATATATTAATTAAGGACAAAATTTCCAACCTTTCATTTCGTGTGAAAACTTTCTCCCGAAACGTAGATTAGTGACTTTAATTGCAGCCTGGCTTACGTCGAAGTATAGTAGGTTTCGCTCGGCTTTCCTACTGATAATCTGCTGAGACAATATTCACAGGTAGGTGCAGGCTCGTCGAAAAGGGACGGAAGGAACCGCACCGCCGCACATTCTGCATCCTCATGCGTTCGATCATTGCTGTTTCTTCCGTCTTTAGGGGACGTTTCCGGCGCCAAGGGTAAGGGAGTGCCCTGAACCTCTGACTTCTCGTTCACCCTCTTTGACAAGGCCTGAGGTGTGACTTCTTATGTTGGAAGTCTTCCGTCGCTATTGCTAATGATTTCAATTCAAAATTTCAGCGGTGGCGGGATTCGAACTCTGGACCGAGGGCGTTTTGATTGCTAACTAAAGACGCTATCCCTGCACCACAGCTAGTTGAGAGTTTCAGTCTGATGCGGGACATGCTACGTATACTTTGTGGCTGTGGTTACCACTGTATCCAGATGGCATAGTGGTCGACGCATCTGCCTAGCACCCAGGAGACCAGAAGTCGAATCCAAGTCCGGCACAAATTTTCAACCTGCTCCATTGATATAAATCAATGCCCACCGTCTGTTAATGTCTTTAAGTTCAAATGGTTCAAATGGCGCTGAGCACTGTGGGACTTAACTTCTGAGGTTATCAAACCCATAGAACTTAGAACTACTTAAACCTAACTAACCTAAGGACGTCACACACATCCATACCCGAGACAGGATTCGAACCTGCGAGCATAGCAGTCCCGCGGTTCCAGACTGTAGCGCCTAGAACCGCTCGGCCACCCCGGCCGGCTGTCTTTAAGTCCTTGGTGTCTTGATTCATAGTTTCTGCAGGCTCACGAATGTTGAATGTTCATTCTGACATGTCCGAAAGAAGAGTCACCACATATACGCAACATTTAACACATGGCTGTTTCCTTGCTCTCTCCGTCGCAGTTTTGCTCTGGTACTTCTTCATATATGACACATCACACTTGACTCAAATCGAAGTGTGACCGAATAATTTCATATCTGAGTATCTTACATTCGTAAAGCAGCGAATGTAGATCTCTCAATTTCGTTCGCAGACGGACAAAGCAGATACACTGTGGTGTGTCGTGTCCCCATGGCATCGTAGGCCCACCAGGGCGTCAATTTCTGCCAGCCCTCGCCGGATGCGGCGTTAACATCCCCCCTCTCGTTCGCTGTGGCTTCTGCCCTGAAACGATCCTCGCGGGGCCGTATCGCCGAGGCTTTCCCGGTCGTGCAATAAACGTCAGGCCCGGCCGGCAACGCATTTGGCACGCAAAGAGAGAGGAATGCCACTGTCAGGCAGCGGTGCGTGATCCCAGGGCTCTGATGGATGCTGCGGAGGTTTCGCTGCGCAGGACTCGTGGGCTGACAGCGCGGGCGCAACAGCGTCCTCTGAGGGCGGATAAATCGGTGGCCCCAATTGGAATCGATTGACAAATGCCTCTGATGTCTCGCGCGTCGAGCCGAACACACTGCAGGCCGGCGAAGCAAAAGATTAATGGTACAGGGATCCATCTGTATGGCTGAAATATCGAACTGGGTCATCCTAGATCATACCGTTCTTGTAGCAGAAATGTCGCAGAACGGACGCTTCGAGTGGAAACAGTGACAGACTGTGACCACTGCCAAACAGTTATGGCCCTCCGGCTGCTGTGGCCGAGCGTTTCGGCTTCTATGGTCGCAGGTTCGAATCGTGCCTCGGGCACGGATGTGTGTGATGTCCTGAGATTAGTTAGGTTTAAGTCGTCCTAATTCTAGGGGACTGACGACTTCAGTCCCATAGTGCTTAGAGCCAACTGAACCATTTTGAGTTACGATCCTTAGGCAACGTAAGGAGGGTGCAGGACAACTGTGCGATGTATTTTGGATGGAAACTTGGAGAGTAGTGTCGACCTTGAGAGCACGCAATCGTCTCAGAACCACAATTTGGCCTCCAGGTGCAGTATACGATAATTAGTCGCGAAACACTGTAGCGCAAAGTATACCACATGTTGACAGCTACAGCGATGCTTGAGCTCCAAGCGGCTGGCAAGTATTAACAGCAGTGGCATGATGTAATCTAAAAATATGTCACTTTCAATGGAATTACCTCATTACTTCTGTTCAATAAATGGGGCAGTGATATAACCAAATATATTATTTCCAGGGGTGTTGCTTTAGTGTTTCTCGTTAAATAAAAGGGGTAGACAATTTTCCAATACGATCAGGCAAACACAGTTCTTCACTTCTCCTTTCTGTGAGTTTTCTATACCATCCACCGTCTCTCACATTCCAATTTCCATTCCTTCGATTTTGTCAAATCTCTTCTTGCATTGCTCTGTTCTGCATAGCTCGCCTCATTCCTTCGTTCAGAAGTAGCAAGGGTTGTCCTCTTAGTCTCTCTGTCTTTTCTCTGACATTCTTCTAAGATGTCCATATCACGTTAGCTCTTTTCAATTGTATATATAATATCCGTGGTAAGACTCATCTGTTCTTGTAGCACACCGTAAGCGCAAATATACTTAAAATTAATTAATATATAGTAACAAAATCTTTTCTTTGGCACTCAATTCTCACTATTTTTTTCTTATTTCCATTAATAAATTGGCATGCTCGAAAACTGAGAACACATATTATAACGTTCTTGTGCAGATATTGCGTATCATTCTTCATTAGCTCTTCGCTTCTCGCATTATATAACCTTTCCTTGCTCCTTCGGAGTAGCAGTGAGTATGGCAACTGCAGCCTACGTGATTCTCATTGTACGTTCTGGACCGCTTTATGATGAAGCCAGTCCCCATACCAAGCGAGGTGGCGCAGTGGTTAGCACAATGGCCTGCTGCATTCGAGAGGACGACAGTACCCGCGTTCGACCATCCAGATTTAGGTTTTCCGTCATTTCCTAAATCGCTGCGGGCAAATGCCGGGATGGTTCCTTCCCCATTCTTCCCTAATCATATGGGACTCGCTGCTTGGCCCCTTCCTCCAAATCAACCACCTATCAACCAAGCCCCCTATGAAGTCAACAAACCCCGCCAAACAATGTCAGCGCAGTACAATTAAAATGAGGCCGCCCAGTCAGAATGAAGTTTCAAAGTTTCAATCAATGAGTTAAATAAATGAAGAAAGTTCAGATAGCTTAACTATGCTCTCTAATCAACGCTCTAATCAACGCTCAGATCATAGCATTAAAATTATAGTGTCGTCTTACATGCAGTAAGAATTTACGTAAATTTGCTTCGCTCGTGAAGGTAATATCTGACAATACTACACTATTTCCTAGCTTCTTCACCTGAATTGTGACGATAGATTTACACTACATAGAAAACACACACACACACATACTGCATAACGCACCAAATGCCTCCCATCTGTACTAACTAGACTAGTATTTTAGCAGCCACTAAAATGAAACGGCCAATTAAAGTGTAGCCCCATCTTCCGTGCCCTCAAAAATATCCGAATTATTTGTTCAGAATGCAAGTTTACCGTATTCCCACATCTAAAATAAATCACAAAAAGACAAAACACACACACACACACACACACACACACACACACACACAAACACATACATACATACATACATTTAGAAATACCTAAAATGCATAAAACGACGATAAAAATATTGACAACTATCTTTGCATTACTAAGAAAAACAGTGTATGAATTGGATCACCAGTCGTTCTGTGAATTTCAGAGGAACTCGCTGTTTAACATTAGGAGTATGTAGGGTTGCCCTAGAGTAATGTTCAGTATACAGGGATACAACAGGAACGATCATTCGAAATAAAGTAGTCTAGTTCGCCTCGGCTCTATAATGCGTGTCTTAAGAGCTACACTATGCGATCAAAAGTATCCGGACACCTCCAAAAACATACGATTTTCATATTAGGAGCATTGTGCTGCCACGTACTGCCAGGTACTCCATATCATCGACCTCCTTAGTCATTAGACATCCTGAGAGAGCAGAATGGGGCGCTCCGCGCAACTCACGGACTTTGAACGTGGTCACGTAATTGGGTGTCACTTGTGCCAGACGTCTGTATGCGAGATTTCCATTCTCTTAAACATTCCTAGGTCCACTGTTTCCGATGCGATAGTGAAGTGGAAACGTGAAGGGACACGTACAGCAAAAAACCATACAGGCGGACCTCGTCTGTTAGCTGATAGAGACCGCCGAGAGTTGAAGAGGGTCGTACTGTGTAACACACAGACATCTATCCAGACCGTCACACAGGAATTCCAAACTGTATCAGCATCCACTGCAAGTACTAAGACAGTTAGGAGGATTTCACGGTCGAGCGTCTGCTCATGAGCCACACATCACGCCGGTAAATGCCAAACGAAGCCTTGCTTGGTGTAAGGAGCGTAAAGATTGGACGATTGAACAGTGGGAAAACGTTGTGTGGAGTGACGAATTACGGTACACAATGCGGCGATCCGATGGCGGTGTGTGGGAATGGCGGATGCCCGGTGAACGTTAGCTGCTGGCATGTGTAGTGCCAAAAGTAAAATTCGGTGGCGGTGGTGTTATAGTAAGGTCGTGTTTTTCATGGAGAGGGCTTGCAACCCTCGTTGTATTTCGTGGCACTGTAACAGCGCAGGCCTACATTGATGTTTTAAGCACCTTCTTGCTTCCCACTGTTGAAGAGTAATTCGAGGATGGCGATTGCATCGTTGAGACGATAGAGCACCTGTTCATAATGCACGGCCATTGGCGGAGTCATTACACGACAATAAGATCCCTATTGGACTGGCCTGTACAGAGTCCTGACATGAATCCTATAGAATACCTTTGGGATGTTTTGGAACGCCGATTTCGTGTCGGACCTCACTGAACGCCATCGATACCTATCCTCAGTGCAGCACTCCGTGAAGAAACCTTCCAGCGCCTCATTGAACGTATGCCTGCGATAGTGGAAGCTGTCATCAAAGCCAACACCGTACTGAATCTCAGTATTACCGATGGCGCTGAGGGCGCCACGAACTTGTAAGTCATTTCCAGCCAGGTGCCCGGATACTTTTGATCACATAGTGTATGAGCATCTCTTCATCTGCAATACTGTGAAACAAATCTACAGGAGAGATGTGTTTCACAGTAGCGAAGATGGACAGATGCTCATAGCTCTTCACGAATTATAGAGCCTATGTTTACCCGATATTTTCCTCGTGTTTTGTTTCATACTATTACAAAATATCTAAAGAAGAGAGGTCACAGTAGAAGAGACCGTTTTCATCTCATCGAAGAAGTAAATGCTTTCATAGCTGTTTATGTAAGCGTTTTAGAGCATTGTTTACTAGATTGTTCCTTGGAATGATAGTTCACATCATTTACCTTAATGTTGACCATTCCTTTTGGGGCACTCAATATAATGCACTCTCCAAAATAGGTAAAAACCGGGGTTTGCATATTCAGTGTAATTAACGAATAAGTAATTGTAGTCGAACGTGAGTCTTATTTTAAATAATATTCCGCAAGTTCGTATTTCGGTGATGGCAGTGGTGTAAGACAATTGAGTTCGAGGGCAGTTGACTTCAGAGCTACGTCGCAGATGGGTAAGTCTGCTTTAAAGAATTGCTTTAAGTCGTAACCGAAAGGTTACCAGGTCAGGTTAAAGCATTTTTCTAAACTGCAATACTGTATTATGCTGTTCCACCGAGTATTAGTTTGGCCATTTGTTCATTTAATGGATGGCAGGTGAACCGACTTACATTTAAGGGTCGTGCTGAGAAGTAATACCTCCGAACTTCTTATTCTATTCTCAATATCGGTTGAACCATTACATGATGCATATACTAGGTCGACTTTACCGCTTTCCTGGCGCCAGGCGCAACCCTCTGCCGCTAGAGCGCCCCGAACTGCAGTATGTAAAATGGCAGTGTGTAACGCAACTTTGTCGATGCGTGAGTAACAGCGTGCTGTAACCGAATTTCTGACGTCAGAAAACGTGCCTCCTACTGAAATTCACAAGTGAATGAAAGTTGCGTACGGTGAAAATGATAACGACACCAGTAATTTGCAGTGTTGGCTTGTTCGTGCTTGTAATGAAGGGAAATGGTGGTGCTAATCTCAAACTTAAAGAACACATTCGAGGATTTCAATTCGATAGTGATGAAGCATTGCATGCAGAGATGAGGTTGTCGCTCCGTCAACACAAACGTTCTACAGTGACGGCATCAACAAACCGGTCTCTCATTGTTGCAGCAGAATGATATCTGTTGAGAGTGGGTTCTGTATTTTATTGTGTGAAGGTTTGTGGAATCGCCTTAAGCACTCCAGATAGACTCAACAGCAAATTTATTGTCTTAACAGCGACTAATGCCGAACCACGGGGGAGTTTGAGTTGATAAAGAGCTAAATTTACCCTTAAATTAAAATTATACTACATCTAATTCTTTATCCATTATGTATTGTTATAAGGAGCATTATCCATTTATGTTCTGACACAAGGAAATTGATCATTTTCCGTTTTCTTTGCGGGATTTGAGCTACTGTGGCCTCTAAATACTCTACGGATGTTCGTGAAATTTTATTTTATTCTATTTTTTCAACTTTTTCAGTACTAATACTCAGAAGTAAGATACTAATTTTGATTTTTTTTCTAAAATTTCACATTTAATTTTAATCCTGTGGTAACTAAAGAAGATATAAGATACATATGTATTTGATACATATATGTTTTTTGAAAATCATAAGAGTATTTGAATTTTTATGTGCGTATCACGTATCTAGTGATAACTCATGATATTGTAAGGAACAGTTCTTTTTTCATTGCAACACAAATGTACTCTGCATGCACTACGTTGGGAATGAAGTCCCCACTTATTTTTGTTTCTCGTGAAATTTCACATCATCCTCTTTTACAACCTGAAAAAGAAAATCATTGCATCGGTTGCAACGATGTATATCTTTAGGAACAGAAAAATTATCCTTTCTTTTCTTTGGGAGAGTTATTTCATCTCTTTTAAAGTTCCTCCTTGGAATTTGATACCTGCTGCTCATTCATTAGCCCCAGTGTCTCAGCAGGTCTGAATTCCAGCAATGGCAGCGCCCCATGTAAATAACGGAAAATGACGTAAGCACTGACGAAAGTAATTTCTATTGCACCTCAGAAGAGACGGTGCTACCATTTCTTTGATCCCCCTTCAAGCCAGAAAGTTGAACGTAATCTGTCTGTGTGTTGCACCCCATCCATGCATCCATGCATCCATGTTTTTGTTACAATCACGTACACTAACAGGACCTGGCTTAGTTATACCAGTTTCGCCTTTCTGCTTTCTCGACCCTACACTCTGTTAAGTGCCATAGATATTTGACGCATACTGCACTACTTTAATAGTGTCTTGCCATTCAAATACGATGATGCTCTGTCATTTGAGTCCCTACGCTTTAGATATATTTTCCATTTTCTTTTTAAATTTGATTGCCAATCTCTCCTGTTTATTCTAACTATTCCACAGAAATTTTTTTCTAGCTTTCTCTACAAGTGGAATACAGGTAAAAAAACTGCCAAAGTACAGTTTTCTGAACTGACTCCAAATCGATTTAGACAATTTAAATACAAATCTCTCGCCTAAACTGCACTTTCTAGTGTCTCATTTCTACTTTGACAAATGTCAAACTTAAATGTGTATCCGCATTGATCATAAATTGCCCGTAGTTCACAGCCTCATTTGATTAGTTTTAATGTATTACATTGCTTTATGCTACTTCTTCCATTGAGAACCCGGATTCATCAATACTCAACTCCCTAGTGCCCTGTAAATGCAAAGAAATTGCTTATTCAAAGCGATTGAAGCGGACGTAATTAATAGAACTTGTCAGTACTATTTTCTGAAATTTTTTCACCATTGAGATGCAAACCGCTCAAATTAAAATCAAAGTGTTCCAACTAAAACATTCATATTTCTTTACGTACTACACGAATATATAATAAAAAATGGAGGTTCCTATCTAAAAAAAACGCAGTTGAAATCCGTTTGACCTATGGCAGCACCATCTAGGGGGCCAAGCGTAGCGCCATCTGGTTTCCCCCTTCAAGTTAGACGAGTTTCGTTCCTTGTAGTTTTTTCGTTTGATGCTTATTTCGTGAGATATTTGGCCCGGCCACTTACAATGGACCACCCTGTATAATAACCGAATCAGATGTACCAGTTGCTCAGATTACGTTTTAAATGTGATACGATATACAATTAATCTTCCTTTCCATTCTATGAAAGCTTTCAAGGGCATTATGAAGCATATCGAAGAAAGATCAGTTTTAACTCAAATTCCAAAAGGCATTTGAGGTAGCATCCTGACCAGTTGGTACTGCGTACAGATTACTTATATCCCATATACGAAAACTGTCTATCGTTATGTGGGAGAATCTTGCTGATTTGTGCCAAGGCTTAACATGGACCGGTACACGATTCCTTGCTCAGGGCCAGTACTACCGTATTCGCAAAGGTCACAAGTACGCTTAGGTATCGATTATCGTGTCAAAAGCATCTGGAGCTCTGTGCCAGTAACGACATTACAGCTGGAGCCGTGGAGTAGAACTCAGCGTTTATGGAAGGAAGCAGAGTTTGCACGAATCGCTCTCGCCGTGGGCAGACCATCAACAATAACGGTAACTGTAATAGTACGTGATGGCGTGTATTTTTATTAAAAGTGGATATAAAAGCTGGCGTCCACCACTCCGTTCGCTATTGGATCGCACTGTATTTTCGGTTGCGGTCTTGGATCTACACTGATCCCAATATTATGACCATCTTTGGCACGGATAACAGCGACGACGTGTCGTGACATGGAAGCAATGACGCCTTGGTAGGTCGCTGGAGGGAGCTGGCACCACACCTGTATACTTAATTCCCTTAAATTCCAGGGAGGGTTGCTATGAATTGCGACGCCACGTTCAATCGCATCCCACATGTGTTCGATCGGGTTCTGAACTGGCGAGTTGTGGGGCCAACTGGTACTCACCACTGTGTTCCACGAACCACTCCATCACACTCCTGACCTAGTGACATGGCGCATTATCTTGTTGAAAAATGCCACAGCCGTCGGGAAAAATGGTCATCATGAAGGGGTGTAAGGGGTTTGCAACCAGTGTACGATACCCCTTGCCAGTCGTGGTGCCTTGCCACGGTAGCTTTCCCACTGGAGTCATGGATGCTCACGTGAATGACCCCCAGTGCGTAATGGAGCCTCCACCAATTTGTCTCAGGCCCGCAGTACAGGTGTCAAGGAGCTGCTCCCCGGAAGAAGACGGATTCCGCCATACCATCTCCATGATGAAGAAGGTATCGGCATTCATCACACCATGGGCCACTGGGCCAACGTCCAGTGTCGGTGGTCACGTTCCAATTCCATTCGTAGTAGCCGATGTGGCGATAGTAATATAGGCATGTACATAGGTCGATGTGATTACGTAGGCTTTCCCGGCGTAATAAGTCTTGAAAGTCTCTTCGGGTTTGCTGCCGGATCCTAAAATCAACTTGACTCGATATTTCGGCGATCCAACTGTTCGCCATCTTCAGGAGATGCCATGACGATGGTATTATTCCTAATTTCGCCAGATTTATTCGTTTTATTAATAGTAAGAGAGCTAATAGGATTAAGGAACGTGCAAGCCAAGCACTTTTAAGAGAACGCATTCGTTTTACCCGTAGACAGCCGGATATTGTTTCCAAAGATTTATTTTATTTACATTTGAACTTGTCCTCGCAGTTTTCAAGGGATGTTTGGCAGTAGGTTGATGATTCCACGTGGGCGCTATCAGATTGGACACAAAGGAGCGCCGTTACCAGACAATCCTCGAAATTTGAACGGCTTCTTTCTCGTTCTACAGCATCAGAAGTGGTTCAAATGGTGCAAATGGCTCTGAGCACTATGGGACTTAACATCTATGGTCATCAGTCCCCTAGAACTTAGAACTACTTAGACCTAACTAACCTAAGGACAGCACACAACACCCAGCCATCACGAGGCAGAGAAAATCCCTGACCCCGCCGGGAATCGAACCCGGGAACCCGGGCGTGGGAAGCGAGAACGCTACCGCACGACCACGAGATGCGGGCATCAGAAGCGGATAAACGTCGGTGTACTGTGATGAATCTCTCTAACAAGGCATTGGATGGGCCCACATTGTCGATATTGGAGAAAGGTTTATATTTTTCGCCCACTCCCAAGAGACTTCCTATCACAGAGTTCAAATGCTCTGTAGAACAAGCAGTACATAGCCTACCCGAGGATCAAGCAGAGGAAATAAGGCAAGAAGTGTCGCTCACATTACGTCGGTCTCGACCACCGCGGGATAACATCTCTTCCGCAGAGAGAGTAGCCATTCGTTCCCTTAAGAATGATGACGAAGTAGTAGTTTTAATAGCTGACAAGGGGAATGCCACGGTTGTAATGACGCGGGATGATTATGTCCTAAAAATGGATTCACTTCTCAACGACCCGGCGTACAGAAGACTATCTAATGACCCCACAGAAAGGATCAAACGTAAGACACTTTCACTGTTGAAAAAGAGTTCGTTGTCAGATGATTTACGTAAGAAACTTCATCCTGGTGCTGCCGTTCCGCCTAGGTTGTATGGTCTGCCTAAGTTGCATAAGGAAAGGGTTCCTCTACGCCCTATTGTTAGGAATTTGGGTGCACCCACTTATAACCTGGCAAAGTACTTATCATCAGCCCTCAGTCCATTTGTTGGCAAGTGTGAGCACCATATATCCAGTTCGGATTGTTAGTGAGTTTCGATGTGGTGCCCTATTTACACGAGTTCCTCTGGAAGAGGAAAATTGGATGAAGAGCTGGTGAAGCTTTGTCGTCATGTGCTGACCTCCACGTATTTTTTTATTTAACGGTAACATTTTTGAACAGAATGACGGAGTGGCTATGGGTAGTCCTTTGTCACCCATAGTCGCCAATTTATTTATGGAGGACTTCGAGGCCATGGCACTGAGGACTTCAGCTTTGCAACCAACGTGCTTCTGGAGATACGTGGACGATACCTTCTTCGCCTGGCCGCATGGACGTGATGCTCTTAACAGATTTTTGGACCACTTCAACTGTCTTCATCGCAGTATCAAATTTACAATGGAGGTTGAAAATGATGGAATGCTTCCATTTTAGACGTAATGGTTTATAACAAAACAGATGGAACTTTGGGACACGGTGTTCACCGAAAGCCGACACACACAGATTGGTATCTGCACCCTAAGAGTTTTCATCCACCACACCAACGTAGTGGCGTCCTTAGGACTTTGGTATGGAGAGCATATGCCATTTCCGACGCAGACAGCTTAACCCAAGAACTTGAGCACTTGATGACTGTTTTTAAGGAAAATGGATACACCGAGAAACAGATTCGTCGCGCTATGGAATTTGGACCATCTCCGGAGGCGTACAAAGACGAACATAGGTCTGTGGCCTTTCTTCCTTATGCTGGAGGCTTATCGTTTAAGATTGGACGAATTTTAAGGAATTTTAACATTAAGAGTGTGTTCCGTCCACCTTCTAAGATTAGGGCTCTTCTCGGCTCTGTGAAGGATGATTTGGGACTTAGGAAACCTGGGGTGTACAAAATCCCGTGTCAATGTGGGAAAGCTTATGTTGGCCGTTCTATTCGCACAGTGCATGACAGGTGTGAAGAACATCGCCGTCACACGAGGCTAAAACAGCCGGAAAAATCGGCCGTAGCAGAACACTGCCTAAATGAGGGACACAAAATGAAATTTGAGGAAACTGTTGTGATTGCCAACATTTCCGGTTTTTGGAATAGCGTCTATAAAGAGGCGGTTGAAATTAGGTTGGCTGATAATTTAATCAACAGAGACAATGGGTTTCCTCTTATCTTGCGTCAGTTCTCAGCGGGACTCATCAGCAGAAGCAGCATTTCCTGAAGATGGCGAACAGTTGGATCGCCGAAATATCGAGTCAAGTTGATTTTAGGATTCGGCAGCAAACCCGAAGAGACTTTCAAGATATAAATAGGTCGTCGGCTGCGGAGGCCCATCTTTAGGAGCGTTCTGTGCACTGTGTGTTCCGGCACAGTTGTACTTGTCCAGCATTCAACTCCAGATATTAGTTCCACCACAGTTCGCCACCCGTGCTGTTCTTCCAGTCAGCCCTGTCTTCGACGTCCAACATCTGTACTACGGGATGGCCGCTCAACTCCACGACATCTGGACGTGGTTTCATCCAGGTTATGCTATGTGTTGAAAACACTCGCCACAGCTCTCCTCGAACACCCAACAAGTCGTGAGGTTTCCAAAATACCTTTGCCGAGCCTCCAGGCAATCACAGTCTGCCCCCGGTCAAACTCATAGATCGTGTCCCTTTCCTATTCTACACACGGACAGCATGCTCACTGATACTACATGCACCGTGTGCTTGTCTGACGAGCAGTCATTTCTCTCCAGGTGACGCTGCTATCCCCTGGACATGTTTATATCGATAGTATGTCGGAGTCATAATTTTATGGCTGATCAGTGCATTTGTCACTAGAGTGATGACTGAGATTAACACGGGTATGCCAATTTCGGCCTCTACGGAGCTGCGTCTAAAAAGTGTGTTTGACTACTGCTACATAAATTCATTATCAGCACGCAGGCCTATAATATTATTGTAACGTCTCCATATTCAAGCTGATTACCCGAATTTATTAGCGACAGCTACAAACTAGGTTTAGGCTGCTTTCTTCCTTGCAGTGAATAGCTTCGGCAAATAAAATCTGGATGCTTTACACTCACAAAACACAGTTACTTCTATTACAGAAAATACTACTTTTTAAATAATTTATGAGTTAACGTATAATGTTTCTGAAAATGTTCAGTTTTTGGCAGATAGTACCTCATTTATTACCATTGTGAATGCAGTGTTCATAATTGATTGTTACACGGCATTATTTCTTCAACCACGAGTGTTTCTATGGTCCTTACATCGATTGTAAACGCATCAGAGTTTTACAGATAAATGATCTTTATGGTTCATAAAACAGACACATCAAACGTATTTTAAAATAAAGTTTTATGACTTTGGCCCTCTGGCTGTGTTACTTCGCTTGTGGGAAATTAGGTTCGCTGGAGGGACATCCTGTTGCGACATTCTAAGCATGGAAAACACTCAAATGAAATGAAACTTTCTGACAGATTAAAACAATGTGCCGGTCCAGGACTCAAATCTGGTCCGATACACAGTTTTAATCTGCCAGTAAGTTTCAAACCAGCATGTAATCTTCTACAGAATGAAACTCGTTCCAGGAAACAATCCCCTTCGCTCTGGCTAAGCTACTTTCCTGCAGTATTCTTTCTTCACGGTGTGCGTATCGCACAAGGAATGCTGGAGAACTTCTGTGAAGTGTGGAGGGTATAAAAGCTGCTCCGGTGGAAGTGAAACTGTGTGATAGAGTCGCGATTCGTACTCAGTCTGTAGAGTACTTTGCTTGCGGAACGTTAAGGTTCCGAGTTGGTGTCCCTGTCCAGCACATTGTTTTAATGTGCCACGAAATTTGAAATCGGCACGCACGATGCTTCTTCTTCTTTTCGTTAGCTTTTACCCCGTCATAGTGGGATCCGCTGTGCTCAGATTACGCCTTACTTCAATCAGTAAAACGGTAACTCTTATAGAATCACTTTTTTGGGCGTCTGTCTGACTGTCCGACTCTTAAGATCAATTTTTCTCAGGAATTTGTGGAAGTATAAGCTGAAATTTATGTCGCATGTTAAGGTATACGGTCCCTTGGTGGGTTGAAAAATTTAAACTTCTAATTCAATTCAGTCATGCTCAATTAAATCACATACTTCGATACTCGCGAACTCACACATCAAAACCTATCGTGTTCTTCCCGTTGACCTAGAATCATAAAATTTGACAAGGAACAAAGTGTCACAGTACAAAGAAAGGAAAGAAACCGAAAGCTGTTAATTCGTAATTATGTCACAAAATATTCTTTTTCCCCTTTGTCGTCCGTCTGTCTGTTAAGCCTCTTTGTCTCAGGAATGGATCCAGGTACCAAGTTAAAATTTACCTTAGGTAATAGCGTCTAAAGATGCTTGGCAGTGTAAGAAATTCTCGCTTTTAAATTAATACAATGAAAATATTTGTCCATTCGTGTCACATATTCTGATATTTCCAAGATCACTGGTGATAACCTATGTGGTACTTGCCGTTGATGGTTCAAATGGTTCAAATGGCTCTGAGCGCTATGGGACTTAACTTCTGAGGTCATAAGTCACCTAGAACTTAGAACTACTTAAACCTAACTAACCTAAGGACATCACACATATCCATGCCCGAGGCAGGTATCGAACCGTTGATCTAGGATCATAAAAATAGATAAGAAGGAAGGTTTCATAGTACAACTAATGGAAAAAATCTGAAAATTGTTCATTTCTCAGTGTATCATATAAAAAAATTGTCGTTTTTTGTCCATCTGCCTATCTGTCTGTTAAGACACCTTTCTCTCAGGAACGGGTATAGGTATCAAGAAGAAAAATATGTCAGGGGGTGTAAAATATTTAAGCTTCTAAGTCAGTGCAATCAAAAGGTATGGCCAAACATGCAATAAATTTTGGTACTTTCAAACTCATACATTAAAATCTATAGATGACCTAATTACGTATACGTCAGCCTTGTGGCCAAATGATAAAGTGTGTGCATGGAAACCAAGAGGTCACATGGTCGACTCCAAGTGGAACCATGGATTCTTTGATTTTCTGTTTAGCATAGCCCTCATCTTTCAGCGATGTGAGGACTCGCCAAAAAAGCACGTGGTTCAGATTCCTCGTTAAATGGTAGGTCTCCTTGCTGTGGATGGTTAACTGGGATATGTTATGGACCGCCGAAGTAGACTGCAACAGAAAGATAGCACCACACCATTCAGCCCCAAGTTTCATATACACTCGCTTACCTAAAGCCTAGGTTGCTGGCAACTGCGCTACAGGGCACTGCGCATGCGCGCCGCGCGTTTGCGCAATTCGTCGGTGAAACTAAACAGTTTCGGCGTGTTCCAACTTTGGTGACACTAGTTGCATGAGTTTTGAGGTTATGTGTGTTCGTAGAGTGTAGACAAACTGGAATATGAAGTGGGGAACGAGAATAATGTTCGCTCTTTGCATATCCATGCTTTACATAGGTGTTTGTGGGATTTCAGTGATGCTCATTAAAAAATAAGCAACATATTGCTGCTCCTGAGACCATCACGCGCATCCAGAACATTTCTGACAGTGTCTTAGCTGCAGGGAAAAATTTATTGAATTGGGGGCACACGTACAACTGAATTTAAAAAAAAAAATACAAGCAAATGTAATTCTAGCTGTAGAAATGCTCTTATCTACAAGATAAAATTCCCACCGTTCGAGTTGGCCGACTGTTTTTATAAATGAATATTGTTGACAGGAGGGAAGGCTACACAAATCAAGAAGCTGCATTTTTTTATTCAATATTCATCTATTTAAAACATCGCAGCAGTGCTCCCCAGTCAGATATGTTCGAATTTTGAAATATTGCCACTGTACAGATCTATCTTCAAGAAAGTAGTTTGCAAACCATTCATTTCGTAATGCAGCCTCCTTCGAATAATTATTACTGTTAATGTTAATAATTATAACTGTTAATAATTATTGGTGTTAATGAAAAAGCGTCATCACCAACTAAATCCGCGTCTGACAGCATGCTGAGTGTTCTCGATTGTAATGCATGTAATGTGATACGTAATTTCAGTTGTGGTGACAGTGCTTCATGCATTACAACATCTTTATTCCTTATCGCAAATTAACTCTAATTAGAAGAAACGCTAACAGTTCTGGTAACATTCTAAGATAATTAAAGGAACTTCGTGTTTCTTCAATTACAAATTATTTCAGCAAGGATGCTGAGCAACCGAACTGATGTCTTTTCTTCATCCATTCACTAATGGAAAACAGTTTTTTATTTTTCTCTTATGCAGAGATTTCACGCAACAAGCTTTAACTCCATCACAACTCATGTGACGTGCAGCTGCCAAAACTTCCATTTCAGACTTTTTTCGCTTTGTGATAGATGGCGCTGTAACAGTCACAAACATATGGCTCACAATTTTAGACGAACAGTTAGTAATAGTTAGGTGTTTTAAATTAAAATACAGAACGTAGGTACATTTGAACATTTTATTTCGGTTGTTCCAATGTGATGCATGTACCTTTGTGAACTTATCATTTCTAAGGAACGCATGCTGTTACAGTGTGATAACCTGTCAATACCACACTAAATCAATAAATGCTCAAATGATGTCCGTCAACCTCAACGCATTTGGCAATACGTGTAACGACATTCCTCTCAAGAGCGTGTAGTTCGCCTTCCGTAATGTTCGCACATGCATTGACAATGCGCTGACGCATGTTGTCAGGCGTTGTCGGTGGATCACGTTAGCAAATATCCTTCAACTTTCCGCACAGAAAGAAATCAGTGAACGTCAGATCCGGTGAACGTGCGGGCCATGGTATGGTGCTTCGACGACCAATCCACCTGTCATGAAATATGCTATTCCATACCGCTTCAACCGCACGCGAGCTATGTGCCAGACATCCGTCATGTTGAAAGTACATCGCCATCCTGTCACGCAGTGAAACATCTTGTAGTAACATAGGTAGAACATTACGTAGGAAACCAACATGCATTGCACCATTTAGATTACCATCGATAAAACAAGGGCCAATTATCCTTCCTCCCATAATGCCGCACCATACATTAACCCGCCAAGGTCGCTGATGTTCCACTTGTCGCAGCCATCGGGGTTTTCCGTAGCCCAATAGTGCATAATATGCCGGTTTACGTTACCGCTGTTGGTGAATGACCCTTCGTCGCTAAATAGAACACTTGCAAGAAGTCTGTCATCGTCCCGTAATTTCTCTTGTGCCCAGTGGCAGAACTGTACACGATGTTCAAAGTCGTCGCCATGAAATTCCTGATGCATAGAAATATGGTACGGATGCAATCGATATTGATGTAGCATTCTCAACACAGACGTATATGAAATTCCCGATTCTCGCACAATTTGTCTCCTACTGATGGCTGATTAGCCGCGAAAGCAGCTAAAACACCTACTTGGGCATCATTATTTGTTGGAGGTCGTGGTTGACGTTTCACATGTGGCTGAACACTTCCTGTTTCCTTAAATAACGTAACTATCCGGCGAACGGTCCGGACACTTGGATGATGTCGTCCAGGATACCGAGCAGCATATAAAGCACACACCAGTTGGTCATTTTGATCACAATAGCCATACCTCAACACGATATCGACCTTTCCCACAATTGGTAAAAGGTCAATTTTAACACGGGTAATGTATCACGAAGCAAATACCTTCCGCACTGGCGGTATGTTACGTGATACCACGTACTTATACGTTTCTGACTATTACAGCGCCATCTACCACAAAGCGAAAAAAGTGGTCCAACTAAAACATTCATATTTATTTACGTACTACACGAATATGTAATAAAATGGGGTTCCTATTTTTAAAAAAAACGCAGTTGATATCCGTTTGACCTATGGCAGCGCCATCTAGCGGGCCAACCATAGCGCCTTCTGGTTTCCCCTTCAAGCTAGACGAGTTTCGTTCTTTGTAGATTTTCGTTTGATGCTTATTTCGTGAGATATTTGGACCACCCTGTACACTGGTTTCGCCGTGTCTACAGTCAAATATGAAACCATTTGCGTGCAACTTATTCCACGCAACGAGTGGCGCAACCCAATGTTGTCGTCTAAATTAGGCTTAAAGCTGCGGTTACAGAGAAGCAGTACGCCACGATCAGAGCAGTGGGGCCGGCGGGCATAACAGCACAGGCAAAACAGACCAGTGCTGCTCAGTCCACGTCACTACAGTGGCGTTGAAAGTATAGTAGCGCAGAGCGAATCAAACATATCTGTTCCAGAGCGCGGCCACCAGAGCGATGGAGTGACCGGCTGCATTCAGGCATCGCCGGCAGCATTCAGCTGTTGCTGCAGGTAGCAGAGACACTACTGTTGCTGGCGCTTGTGTTTTTTTTCGGTGTACTGTTTTGAAAGTGGTATCAGCGAGAGAGCCTTAATAGCAGGTGCTTTTACTCGGCATCAGTTTTGTACCAGCGAAGCAACAAGAAGTGGCAGCCGTTTTACAAGCTGCAGGTACAGAATACATTTCCTTGTTTTCTTATTTCTTTCATTGCCTTAAAACAATACGTGAAATCAATGTTGAAGTAGCATAGCTGTCCCGAGCGGTTCTAGGCGCTTCAGTCTGGAACCGCGCGACCGCAACATCCGCAGGTTCGAATCCTCCCTCGGGCATTGATGTGTGTGATGTCCTTAGGTTAGTTATGTTTAAGTAGTTCTAAGTTCTAGGGGACTGATGACCTCAGATGTTAAGTCCCATACTGCTCAGAGCCATATTTGAGCATAGCTGACATACACATGAAAATCTACATCTACATCATCTACATAGATACCTCACAAGCCAGCCTAAAGTGCGCAGAGGAGGGTATCCTGCACCACCGCTAATCATTTCCCTTACTGTTCTACTCGAAAATAGAGCGACTGAAAAACGACTTTTTGCCTCAGTATAAGCTCTAATTTCTCGTGTCTTATCTACGTGGTCCTTCTGCGCAATGTATGTCGGCTGCAGTGGAATCGTTCAGGAGTCAGGCACAAATGTCGGACCTCTAATTTTTCTCGGTAGTAAGAGGGTCACTCGAAAAGAAATGCAGACCATTTTTGTAAAAATACAGTTTTCATTCTGCATGTGTGAAAGTTTTACAGTGTGTAGACACATCGTTCCCGCTTGTTTTCAAACTTAGTTCAACCAGTTCCCGTGAGTGGCGCCGTCACAGCATGTCTTCCAAATGGCTGCTACACTTGACGTTCGTCAGAAGCAAAGTGCTGTCATAAAATTCCTGTGCTTTGAAAACGAGACAGTGCGAAACATCCACAAGAGGTTGAAAAAGGAGTATGAAGATGCTGCTGTCGATCGCAATATAGTTAGTAGGTGGGCAAGCAGGTTACGTGACGAAAGCGGGCACGGCAATATTGAGGATTGTCCTCGCAGCGGCAGGCCTCGTACTGCACTGACTCCAGACAATGTGCAGAAGTGACTGCTGACAGACACATCACAGTGAACGAATTATCACGTTAGTTGGGATAGGGGAAGGAAGTGTTTGCAGAATACTGAAAGTGTTGGCGTTAAAAAAAAGTTTGTGCCAGGTGGGTTCCCAGGATGCTGACAGTGGCTCACAAAGAAACAAGAAAAACGGTATGCAGCGAACTTCTGGAACAGTACGAGAATGGTGCAGATGAATTTCTTGGAAGAATTGTGACAGGTGATGAAACATGGCTCCATCATATTTCACCAGAGACGAAGAGACAATCAATGGAGTGGCATCATGCAAATTCACCCAAGGAAAAAAAAAATTCAAAACCACACCTTCTGCTGGAAAAGTTATTGCTACGGTGTTTTTCGATTCCGAGGGACTCTTGCTTGTGGACATTATGCCAAGTGGAACCACCATAAATTCTGATGCATATGTGACTATACTGAAGATACTTCAAGCTCGACTGAGTCGGGTTCGACCACGTCGCCAAAAGCAGGATGTTTTGCTGTTGCACGACAGTGCACGGCCACATGTCAGTCAAAAAATCATGGAACCGATCACAAAATTAGGGCGGACAACACTGAAACACCCGCCTTACAGTCCTGACCTGGCTCCATGTGACTATCATGTCTTTGGGAAACTGGAAGACTCTCTTCGTGGAACAAGGTTTGCAGATGATGACTCCCTTGTGCACGCTGCCAAACAGTGGCTCCAACAGGTTGGTCCAGAATTTTACCGTACGGGTATACAGGAGCTGTTTCCAAGATGGCGTAAGGCAGTTAAGAGGGATGAAAATTATGTGGAGAAATGAAAATATTGATCCTAATGGATGTATCTACACACTTAAAACTTTCAAACATGTAGAATAAAAGATGGATTTTAAAAAAATTTGCATTTCTTTTGGAGGGGCCCTCGTATTTCTCGAAAAGAAAGTCTCCTTCCTTCCAAAGATTCTCATTTGAGTTCCCGAAGCATCTGCGTAACAATTACGTGTTGTTCGTACGTATCTGTCACAAATCTAGCAGCCGGCCTTTGAATTTCTTCGATCTCTTCCTTCAATCCGACCCGGTACGTATCCCAAACACCCGAGAAGTACTCAAGAATAGGTCTCACGTACGATCTATAAGCAGTCTGCTCTACAGGTGAACCACTCTTTCCTAAAAATTCTCCCAACAAACCAAAGCCGACCATTTGCCTTTCCTACCACAGTTCTCACGTGCTCGTTCCATTTCATATCGCTTTGAAACATTATGACCAGATATTTAAACGACTTGACAGTGTCAAGTAGAGCACTGGCAATACTGCATCCAAATATTACAGATTTTTTATTCCTACTCATCCTCACTAATTTAGATTTTTCCAAATTTAGAACTAGCTGCCATTCATCACACCAATCGGAAATTTTGTGTAAGTCGTCTCATATCTTCCTACAGTGACTCAACTTCGATTCCTTACCGTACAAAGCAGCACATTACTGCCCACCCTCTGCGCCAAATGATTTATGTGTAAAGGGAACAACAGCGATCCTGTCATACTTCCCTGGGGCACTCCTGACGAAAGCTTTGTCTCTGATGAGCACTCGCCGTTGAGGGCAACGTACTGGCTTCTGATACTTAAGAAGTCTTCGAGCCACTCACATACCTGTGGTGCTGAGCGAGAGATTCACGATAAATGTAGGCTAGGTAAGGGGCTAATGCTATAGAGAACTCTTTCTAAAACTGAACTGGGATTCCATCCGGACTAGTGATCTATTTACTTTCAAATCTGGCAGTTGTTTGATTACGCCAGGGACACTTATGGCTCTGAGCACTATGGGATATAACTGCTGAGGTCATCAGTCCCCTAGAACTTAGAACTAATTAAACCTAACTAACCTAATGACATCACACACACCCATGCCCGAGGCAGGATTCGAACCTGCAACTGGAGCGGTCGCGTGGCTCCAGACTGTGTTTCCTAAAACCGCTCGGCCACCCCGGCCGGCGAGAGACACTTACTATTATGTCATCAACACGGGAGTCAGTCTGATGGTCAAATGATGGTATGTTTGTACGCTTCTCTAATGTGAACAATTTCTTGAACGCGCAATTGAAAAATTGGAATTCCGTTTTGCTACCTTCAACTGTCACACCAGACTAGTCAACAAGGGACTGAACGGAAGCCCTGGACCTGTACTTTAGTAAGTGAAGAAATGTTTTCAAAACAGTCTCATTTGGACAGCTTCATTTGAAGCTCTTTTGAAGTTTCATCCTGTCAGATAAGTGCCTTGTGTAGAATGCTCAATTTCTACGGTATGTTGCTCATCGACGCTGAAGGATTCTTATAGGTCAATAACAGTGTTGTGGAGAACGTGCACATTTCACAATATTGTCGGCAAAATCCGGTGAGGTTTGTATTGACTTTCAAAATGTGCTCCACTTAGACCTCACTATTCCTGAAGCACATTGAGTTAATCGTTGTGGTCTGTGAAAGTGTTTGTCGAAATATTCTTTCAGAGGATTTAAAACCTTAGACCAATGTGTTTTCTGTCAGTATCACAGACAGCATTTGGGAAGTTCTGCACGTTGTATAAATCATTTAGAGTATTCAGAAAATCGTCTTAAGAAGGCACTCATGTTGCGGCTGGAGGCAGTCCCACAACGCTTTGGCAGTTCAATCCACAGTTCTTTGGATGGTTTTGAATGTATTGTGAGTGTTAGAATGATGTATCGAAAACTTGTAACAATTCCTATTTCAGCAGCTGAAGAGGAACCATAAAAATTAATTTATTCCATTGAAAAAATCTGTGGTTACATGTATATTGCCCTAGGCACGGAAGCTACTCACAGTAGCCATATGACAACCTACTCTCCTCTTTGTGTGCTATCATTTGTCAAAATATTGTTTCGATACCGCAAATCTCTTATGAGATAAAAGGATGTTACGAATACTTCCTTGCCGCTTTATCGTCTGGGCACGGTAGTGGAACGGAGTAAAAATCATACGACCAATTTTCTCGAGAATGAAGTGAGTTACAGATCCCATGCAAGTTTGGTACGCAACAACATAAGATCAAACGTGCACCAAACGCAAATTCATGGCGACCTCTATTATTCATTGCAAATCATCATGAAACTGACGAGTAATATTATAAAGTGAGCGAAAATCAATTTTTTTATCGAGTAATTTCCATAAAATCGTTTGAGATAGAATGCAGATCAGTCTGTTTGTGCGTTTGCCATCCAACCAGTGAATCCCTGTCCCCACCATATCTGGGCGCAAATCCGCGCTGCGGCAGCTGCCAAACAAGCGGGTCCACTGTGCACTGTTGGGACGCTTCACTATAATGTCGAACTAAGGAAAGGTAGGCGTTTTCGCCCTATGAATTATGTAAACTTGGTTCTGTGATTGATCATATTGAAACTGTTCGAGTAACGAGTTCTCTAATACAGATAGCGGGGATGAGCCCAGTATCTGCGTGAACGAACATGGCAAACCGCCTACAAACCTCACTCAGGCTGGGAGGTGCAGCATTCATGGTCGTCAGTCAGCCGGGCGGGTTTCATCCGTGTCTGGCTGAACTTCCTGAGTAGTAGGCTAGCGCGGTTCGCGTTGTGCTGTATTGGCAGGTCAGCACAGATTCCGCTACAGAGTGAAAATTCATTCTGGTCACTATGACTGATATGTGACTTTACACATTACGGATCACCCATGGCAACGTCCAAATACAGAGGAAACCACACATGAAATGCCTACCATCCGACAATTTGGTTCTGTTTGTTCCGTCCTGTTTGTTTATCTTGTACATGCATTTAAAAAAAATAGCGATTGGACAAAAATATAGATATGTAAAGGCTTTTTTAAATTACCGCTACCAGTTACAAACATTGTTAACTGTTGTATTACTTATTTATCTAGCGACATGTTGCGAGGCAAACCTCATCTTCAGGCTAAATGGCATTACAAAAAGTACTTTAAAATAAGGCCATACTGATGTTACATTGTTCATTTTAATGTTTTTGTATGCCTGAAATACTCTATAACAGCTTGGCTTGTTGGTATAAAAGAATTTGAAGCAATTTTGACTATTTATCATATTATAACAGCACCTCCCTTTCCTCTTTCCTCCTTATTCCTCCCGTACCAACCATAAAACCCGCTGCCAGAGGCATTCCAAATTTAAGACTTTCCATGGTACTCTTTTTCGTAGACAGATTTTCACGCCAGTGATCTCTGTACAGAAACTATCAGTTAACAACTGATATATCTACGAAGTACAGTAGACACAACTAATCACAACTCATATCAGAATCCTCTTACAGACAAAGAAATCAGTTTCTAGTTAGACGTCTAAATAACAAACCCAATACTCATTACAACTTTCCAATAAAAGGATGTACATCAGTTAATGATACAGCAAACACAAAACCGTGATAATTCAAGCCGAAAGTTTTTCATTAAACGCTGTACTCGTAAACTTGTGTTAATACAAATTTAAAGCAAAATTACTGTCGACAGATATGAGGCTCGTAATAATTGCTACCGTTGTCTTATGGAATGGTCCTTAGACGCTTATATGCGGTTATGTATCTACGTTAACAGCTCCCTAACGCATGCTGCCAGCTCAGAGCTCACCGTATCCCTACCTGTAGTTAGAAATATGAACCTCTTTTCAGAATAGTTCCTTAGTGAATAATTCCTTCTGGAATGGTATCACGACTCAATCATTTACCTACTGGTAGCTTTGGTTATCCCGGTATATTTAGCCACATTGCATAGGAACACATGTCAGTGACTCCTTCATGCGGCTGTGAGGCAGAACATTTTGAATCACACAGCCATTGTAAGATTTTGTGGGTGTGTCATGAAATACGTTTCATTAGGATGTGGAAATTAGTACTGTTCTGACCAGAGAAAACAACAGTCGTTCGGCGATAGCTGTGTATTCTCTGATTGCTCTGTGGGAACGCCCATCTTAGCTAAAACATATGGTATATTAACTCACTTTATTACTTAACTTGATACAATCCTTTGCTTCAGGGGACTTTATAATTTACAACTAACGTTGACTAGTAAAGCATCACTTGAGTCATTACTCAACAAACTTTTCCCTCGAAGTACAATGTTAAACATTTACAAAACTACGTTTCCATCTTAGACATCTACATCTAAATCTACATCTACATCTACAAGGATAATCTGTAAATCACATTTAAGTGCCTCGCACAGGGTTCATCAACCCACCTTCAAAATTCTCTATTATTATAATCTCGTATAGCGTGTGAAAAGAACGAACACCAGTATCTTTCCGTAAGAGCTTTGATTTCCCTTATCTTATCATAGTGATCGTTTCTCCACATGCAGGTCGGAGTCAGCAAAATATTTTCGCATTCGGAGGAGAAAGTTTCTTGAGACGATTCCTCTGCAATGAGAAACGCCTTTGTTTTAGTGATATCCATCCCAAATCCTGTATCATTTCTGTTGTGTACGTAGTTCCGCATAGTCAGCGCGTACACAACTTTCCTACTAGAGCGCGCCCCGCTAAGCACAACAGCGCAGGTGCAGCGCTCGTCCGTCTACGAGATGGCGCTGCCATAGAGACGGACCAAATTCTGCTTCCGCCGATCTGCGTATTAATATGTAACGCAGCCAATGAGATTGCTGCTAACGTAGAACCTTTTCTCCTTGCGGATCACACTCGCGCAGTAATACATGAATTCGCGAGGTATTATAACGAGTGTACAGACCTCCGATTAGTCAGTCTGCATTTGTCTGCACCAGTCTGTACCAGTCTGCATTAGTCTGTACCTGTCTGTACGAGGTCTACATTTGTCTGTACCAGTCTATAGTCAACATTCAGTCTGTGCCTAATAAGATTACCATATTCCTGTACATAGCCATGAAGTTAAATGTATAGACACTTTTGTCACCTATCAGAGATATATGTGAGAATAAGATTAACGTACAAATACCAAAGGAACTTAAGATTGTCAATTTTGGTTACTGTCAACCTGCTACTCTAAGGGTGCAAGTGGCATTTCTATTGTCTGACCTAACGGCAGAAGATAAACACACCACGACAAGACCACGAGACATATTGCTGACACTCGCCAAATTCGTTAGAGTGACAAGTCAAATAATCTGATGGTGTGTGTACTGAAGGTCTTACTGTACGCACACCACAGTTTCAATGACACTGTCTCCCCTATTTCACGATAATACAAAACGAGCTGCCATTCCTTGAGCTTCTTCGGATAACTCTTTAGTTCTACTCAATGAAGTCGACTGCGTCATCTGAGGTCAGGAACTGGGCTTCCAACCTCTGCACTATATAGACCTCTACTCGAGGGCACTGTTGTGTTAAAGAGAGGACATGTTTTCCTCAGCCTCTCCCATTCGTCGCTTCGGGATGCAGCGAGACGTGGCTAATGTCTGTAGTATCGATGTGTGTCGCTGAGTTTGGTGTAACTATGCGATCTCTTAACTATGACACATGTACTTATAAGTGACTCAAATAATTCGCTGTGTAGCAGGGTGTGCGCTTATTGGAAACTTACTAGCAGATCAAACTGTGTACCAGACCAGAACTCAAACCTGGAATCTCTTCGTTTCGCAGCGAATGCTCTACCAACTGGGCTATTCCATGTGTACTGGGAGTTAGAAAAGCAGTGAGGGCAATCCGTTATTTATGCCTGGATACCTCAGTACATTGTGCTTTATCACACTAAAGGTAAAGGTTCCGGATTCGAACCTCCGTCTAACAAACAGTTTTAATCTGTCCAGGAAGCTGAGATAACTATATTATACATCCAGGTAACAGCAAGAAGAACCTTACTCTTTTAGTACCTCACAGAATCCAATAACATCAAACATATCTGAAAAGTATGATTCCAGTCTGGAAAACAGCTAGACGACACTATGCCTTCCTGAAGTCTAACTTCCAGTCTGTTGTTGTTGTTGTGTTCTTCAGTCCTGAGACTGGTTTGATGCAGCTCTCCATACTACTCTATCCTGTGTAAGCTTTTTCATCTCCCAGTACCTACTGCAACCAACATCCTTCTGAATCTGCTTGGTGTATTCATCTCTTGGTCTCCCTCTACGATTATTTTTACCATCCACGCTGCCCTCCAATGCTAAATTGGTGATCCCCTGATGCCTCAGAACATGTCCTACCAATCGATCCCTTCTTCTAGTCAAGTGGTGCCACAAACTTCTCTTCTCCCCAATCCTATTCAATACCTCCTCATTAGTTAAGTGATCTACCCATCTAATCTTCAGCATTCCTCTGTAGCACCACATTTCGAAAGCTTCTGTTCTCTTCTTGTCCAAACTATTTATCATCCATGTTTCACTTCCATACACCGCTTCACTCCATACAAATACTTTCAGAAATGACTTCCTGACACTTAAATCTATACTCGATGTTAACAAATCTTTCTTCTTCTGAAACGTTTTCCTTGCCATTGCCAGTCTAAATTTTAGACTTCCAGTCTAACGCAATCGAACTTTGGACTACACAGTTTTTAATATTTCTTAAAATTTAAAAAACCGCTCTCACACCGGCCTGATTCAGCTTCACTGATCAGGATAGTAAAAACATGCGTATATTAAGGGAATTTTCATTGACAAAGCAGGCTTATCACATTCACACAGTTCAATACTGTTCTATCCTGATTAAATTGAGCTTAACTTAAATTCCATAAGTCAGTGAAGCAATTTCGAAGTCTCGGTGCGACGAAAATTGTCAGTCGATCTCCTGGAAACATTTGTAATAATTATTACCTTTCGGTGATCACATGGGGAGGACCGGAGATCTGCTGGTAAGACCGTGTTAGCCTATTTATTTGAAGTAACTGGATATCTTGAGCAAACAAAACGGCAGGTTCGTCCAGTGTAAATCAGACGTTCCCCACTGATCCCGTGCAACACAGCGTAGTAGGCAAACACTGTCAATAATAAACAGTTAAATAATACGCGAACACACTTACTTTAGTTTAGTTCATGTATTAAATTCCTTCTCATACAGAATCTCATCAAGATGGTGACTAGCTCAACAATACATACATATACATCCTCCTTTCACGACTAATCGGCAATAAGTCCTCCTTCTTTTTTTCATAGGAGAAAACATAGATAGCAGAGAAGCTATTCCATGGAGTAAACGGACGCTCCTAGGAATAATTGGGCTTGAAACTACTTTGCATTGATAATCGGTAAGATAAAAAGAGATATTTCGAGATATCTAGTGAGTTAAGTATAATTTATAAAATTTCTGAAAATATCGGGGAGAGACCGCTGCAAGAGACATTACAAGTTTTAGCAGCACATTAGATTCATCCTCCATTGTTCACCTTGACACTGCATGGCTTCTTTCTTTCAATCTCATACCTATTTGAATCCATATGACTACCTACAAAATCGCATGTTGGTTCCCATTTGGAATGCTTTACAGAAGCGTTTCCGCTTGTCATGAATTCCACAAAAGATGAATAGCTATCCTTTGAACTACTAAGAGGTGGCACGCCACTCTCTCACTTCAGCAAAATTTTAGATTAACGTTCATATTTTAGGTCCTGTTCTCGCTGTTCCCCATTACTACGATTTGTATGGGTGTTTTACGACATTTTTGTATGTGGATATTGTGGGGAAAATGTTGTTAAAACTGCATGCACAACCTGTAGAGAACTTGTAAGCGAGGGGCCATAGTGGAGGCGGTGGAGAAAAGGGAGAGAGAAGAACTGGGGGCGATAAATGCTGAGTGCAGTGACCTCGATGTGTGAGTGATTCTGGGAAGTGGCAATCTGTGGATCGTACATGCAGAGGGACTTCTGGCCAAAGCACTCTGCCCATTCTTCTTAGGGTCAGAAAGAGAGTCCCAGTCTGCCAAACATTACACCTAGGTCTTGTGGCAGTCCGTCACAAATGCAACCAGTTGGCAGAAGGCGGATGGAGAATGCCATTTAAGAGAGACTGATGTAAAGTAAGCTTTTGTGAAAACGGTGGGAAGTTCATTTTACTCTGTGAATTCTCATGCTAGATGGTAGGACGATGCGGACAGTGTGGTTGGTGCATATATTTAGTAGCAGCAAGATTGTAACCCTACCTTGACGCCAGGAAGTCGCCAGGTTCTTTTAGTGAGCGGCAAAAACATGTATTTCATGGGCACGGCTGTCTGTGTAGCTCAACAGCCTTCTTTCAAAAAATGGTTCAAATGGCTCTGAGCACTATGGGACTTAACATCTATGGTCATCAGTCCCCTAGAACTTAGAACTACTTAAACCTAACTAACCTAAGGACATCACACAACACTCAGTCATCACGAGGCAGAGAAAATCCCTGACCCCGCCGGGAATCGAACCCGGGAACCAGGGCGTGGGAAGCGAGAACGCTACCGCACGACCACGAGCTGCGGACACCTTCTTTCAAAAACTGGAAATAGTCGGCCAGGAAAGATAAGATCTCTTCGTAAACGACGGACAGTGATCTCATCTAGGTACAAGATTACAATATCAGCGCCTGCACACAGGCGCCGATGTAAGTCAACGGGGACAGTTGAAAATTTGTGCCCCGACCGAGACTCGAAGCCGCTTTCTCCTGTTTTCATGGTAGATGCTCTATCCATCTGAGCCACCGAGGACACAGAAGATAATGCGACTGCAGGGACTTATTCTGGCACGCTTCCTGTGAGACTCACATTCCCAACATATTGTCCCGACCTATATTCATAGTGCTCCTACCAATTAGACTCATTACTCGCGGCTTCATATATATATATATATATATACATATATATATATATATATATATATATATATATATATATATATATATACGATGTTTCCCAAAACATGGCAATGCTTACCATGAGAATGACACCTCCCTTTTCTAAAATGTTCTTCTTTCAGACAAGAGATATCTGGAGTCGCTGATTGGTTCCTCTCAGGCTTGCTCCCCAAGCTTGGGATCACCAGTGCCCTGACCAGTTTGGCTGCCAGGTCAATATAACAATAAAGAGGGGAGTTTGAATGAGTAGAGGATAATTTGATGGTTTTGTGCAGTGTGGGGCAGTTTCGTCTTTATTAATTTGGCTCCCGGGCAGAGGCCTGGTGGAAAGTGGCTGTGATTTTTTCTTCTTTCTCTTCTCGTCCTCCCAGGTGGAGAACTTCAGGATCTTACCTTGTGTGGTGAATTAAGAGTCAATGGCAGTTTCCAGCTGTATCGACAGTGGAACTACATATCATCTCGGTCATATTGTTTGTCATGAGGGCGAACTTTTTCGTCCTGAGTCGGACGTTTGGCAATTTCAGCACGCACCGTGGGGCCTGTGATTCAAATTTGTTTGACCAGTCCACCGAATTGGTGCACCTAATACTGAAATATGCCGGTATTTCAGGGTTCTGATAGGAAAGTTTCCGACGGTCTGATAATCAGAACGCAAGACTGTATAGTTTGCCAATTTTTGTGGACGCGTCGGAACATTTCATTTGCTGCAATGCACCGCTCCTCGTCTACAGCGCGCCATTTTATGCTGCGACCTAAATCAAGGTGAAATGGTAAAATGCTGTTGTGCCGGCCTGGGGTTGTTAAATGAAACTCACAGCTCCCTGTTCTTACGTGAACCATAGTTTGTTCTAGATTTGGTCATAGTTGGTTCCATTTGAAAGGAGTCGGGCCTCACAGTGGATTCATGTAAACAAAATCAGAGTGAACAGATTAATTCAGGGGAGAATTTTTATAGCTTCTACCCCAATGTAAGCTTTGCCAATCAAACACCATTCCTTTTCTTATTTTTGTTTTTCATTTTTGGTCCGCTAGGTGTTATAAAAGGACTAATAAAACATTTCATTATTTTGTAAACTTAATACTATGCCGTCCGGCGACACCACAGCGGTGTCGTGCGCGAAATAACGGTCAACGGCCAGCGACACCACAGTGGCCGGCGAGAACACAGTAATGTCGTGAACATAGTGGCCGGCGACATCACTATAGTATCTTTTGCATTCTGTTGGTGTTTTGTTTAGGTAACAATAAGTTACACACGTCAACAGGTACGCGCCCTTTCATCATGTCACACGAAAGAGACGATAAGGTTATTTACCATGAATGGCCGGACGTCTTGTCTGACGTTTCGGACGACTTGGCCGAGTGGGAAGAAGACACTGAATATCAAAAGTATGAAGGTGAAGCAGCATCGTCGGAAGATAGTGAATACGTCCAAGAAGAATTCGGCGAACGCTACTGTTGCCAAGTGATCCGTATAAATCAGAAGAAGACGACAGTGTACAGCGGTCAGACTTTGATTTACAGAGGACCAAAAATAAATTACAATGATCTCCAGGACCAAACATATTTCTCAAAGATACACAGAGCGTCGAGGATATCTTGGAATTGTATATTGGGAACGATCTATTTGAATATATTAGCAACGAAACCAACAAGTACTACAGCCAAAATTGCAATAGAAGAAACAGGATTAAAAATGCCAAATTTGTCGACGTTACGGGGCCCCAACTTAGAAAACGGTTTGGGCTTCCTATTTTTATGGGAACTGTAAAAAAAGAAACAAGGATCGACGACTATTGGTCACCGAATCCGCTGAAAGACACACCGATATTTCGCAAAACGATGTTCCGCAACCGGTTCAGACTAATATCATTTTTACATTTTTCCGACAACAACAGTAAACCGGCTAATGCGGACTGGTTTTTGAAAGTGCTTCGTAATTGATAATTTTTCTAAAAAGTTTAAAGAAACCTCCAATCCAAGTCAAAACATCTCAATTGATGAAGGAATGATACCGTAGCGTGGGCGGTTAAATTTCTAAGTTTACAATCCGTCGAAATTACGAAATATGGCATACTCATTCGGATGCTGTGTGATGTCGAGTAAGGGATACATTTCCTCATTCAAGGTATATAGCGGCACTGGACAGCCCTTAGCAAAAATAGTGATGGAATTATTGACACCCTCGTATGGAAAGTGGCATCACCTCTACATGGATAATTATTATAACAGTGTAGAAGCTGCGCCGACCGAGTGGCCGTGCGGTTCTAGGCGCTACAGTCTGGAACCGGGCGCCTGCTACGGTCGCGGGTTCGAATCCTGCCTCGGGCATGGATGTGTGTGATGTCCTCAGGTTAGTCAGGTTTAATTAGTTCTAAGTTCTAGGCGACTGATGACCTCAGAAGTTAAGTCGCATAGACATTTTTTTTTTTTTGTAGAACCTGCAGGGAAGTTACTTGAAAATAAAATTCGAGTTTGTGGAACGATACGGCAAAATATAGGATTTCCGGAGAAATTAAAGCGCGCAAAAGTCAATTTGTTTGAAGCTTGTCATTAACGGAAAGGTGAAGTACTCGTACAGGTATGCAGAGCTTCGAAAACTAAAACGATACGAATGATCTCTACGATACATAATTCCTCTTTGTCTGACACTCAAAGAAAATGTAGTAAAACCTATTACACAATAAAAAAAAACAAAAGTGTGTTAGACTACAACAAATACATGCAAGATGTTGATCGGGCAAACCAGTATGTGAGTTACTACCCTATATGCAGAAAAACTATAAAATGGTCAAAAAAGTCTTGCATGTACATCTTTAATTGCACATTATTTAATGCATTCCGTACAAGTCAATATTTCAATACAGAGCACAAGAATCTCCAGTATCACTACTTTTTATTGAAAGTGTCTGATTCGTGGATAAAAGACCATGTACCTCCTTCTGAGCAAAACGTGGGGGTTGCCACTACGTCGAGTGCCAGCTAGTACTTATTTCCGAAACGAATAAACGAAAACGAGGGAACTGCCATATATGTTCCAAAAACAAAAAAAGGAGAATAACAAACTTAATGTGCAAGTTTTGTGTAATATTTGCTTTACATCTTGGAGGCTGTTTTGCTGAATATCAAACGAAATGGAAGTACTAAGTACCAAAGACAATGCAAATAAACAAATATATTAAACAAACATATTTTGTATTAATTTACGTATGTATATCTTAGAAATTTTATGAAAGTATTGGAACAAGGTTGTGAACGTATGAGCACCAACGACGAGATTAATAAAACTTAACAATTTTTTACTCCCGATAAAAGTCAAGAATGGCCGGGGACAAGCCAAGTAATGTGAATTAGCGCTGCTGGCGCCTAGCGAATACATTTGTACGAGACGTGCGGGCGCAAGGTGTTCATACGCCGCTGTTCTCGTTCATACTCCCTCAAGTATTAATTGTTTTTATTTTATTGTGATGGTAATGGGTACATCAGCAATTTAAGGTTCACTCTTATCAAATTAATTAATTTTATTATTAATTTGAGTTCTGAAAGAGACCACAGGCATAGGCAACAAAAGTGCCTTGATTATTACTACACTAACTCACTTGTAAAAAGTAAGGGTATAGCTCATAATTTGAAAGTTATTGAGAAGATTATACTTATCCTTATGTAAAAATAATAACGATTAGCACCGGCCGGAGTGGCCGAGCGGTTCTAGGGGCTACAGTGTGGAGCCGCGCGACCACTACGGTCGCAGGTTCGAATCCTACCTCGGACATGGATGTGTGTGATGCCCTTGAGTTAGTTAGGTTTAAGTAGTTCTACGTTCTAGGAGACTGATGATCTCAGAAGTTAAGTCCCATAGTGCTGAGAGCCATTTGAACCATTAGTCAATAACGTTTAGCACCAGTCAGACATACTTTTATGACTAAAGCAAGTGACGGCTTGTAGTATATCAAATGGTTCAAATGGCTCTGAGCACTATGGGACTTAACTTCTGAGGTCATCAGCCCCCTAGAAATTAGAACTACTTAAACCTAACTGACCTAAGGACAGCACACACATCCATGCCTGAGGCAGGATTCGAGCCTGCGACCGTAGCGGTCGCGCGATTCCAGACTGTAGCGCCTAGAACCGCTCGGCCACCCTGGCCGGCGCAGTATATCAAAACAGGTGTTTAAGCACAGCTCGCGAAATACCAGTAAATTACAGGCCACTCATTTTTAAGAGTGCAGCTGATCCTCGATGGCGTCGCAGATGTACTCGATGAGGAACAGCTTTGACGAGTTTGGTCGCCAAGTTATCAACGTGAGTTGAATATCAAGTTCCGCAAATCACTGTAGCATGATTATGGCTTGTGACAGGAAGACATATCCTGCTGAAAGATGCTATCACCATCGGCACAGATATCAGGGATGATGCAGTTCAGGTACTCCTGAATATTGTTGCTGTACTCCACAACCATTATGACGACTACGATCACTACCAAAGGTTTAGTGACATCCGAAGATCATAGTGCACACCAAAGTCGGTAACACGCATCCATACCTCGATGTCTCGCCGCAGTCCGCTACGACGAATGGGAGTACTTCCTGAAGACACGCTCTATCCGTCAGCAAACCAGCGCCATTGCACAGTGGTCTATATAGCACAGAGCATGGACTGGCTTTGCGCGTTTCGTGACTTTGACGACGCAGTCAACATTATCTAGTTAGGAGACCGGTGCTATTCGAGTTCCTACGCATCCAGTATTAGTCAAGCTTCTTTCAAGTGAACCTGGCTCTCTACTTTTGTAAATTATGACCTTGTACCTCAGCCGAAAAGTTTGTAACTGTGAGCATCAAGTGATGTTTACAGTTCAAAGTCAATTGTAAATTTTGTAAATTTTCTGCTCATTGCTGTGGAAGTGGATTGATATAATGGAGAGAGATAATGTTTCATACCTTGTAGTTCTTATCGGCCAACTCCCCTTGCCATCAACGAACCCACAGTTAACCCTTGTAGACTGTAGTTTCGTCAGGTCATCACAACAGGTCTCATGAACCCTAGCTGAATGAACTCCATAGCGTAATACTTTCTCCACCGGCATCTGTTCGTGGCGTGGCTTATATTTCCAGAAGCCGTTCGTCTGGGCGATGGTGTACCCGCAAACAGACATCGATCTGACGTAACAATAAACGTCATTAATCCCACCATGCGATCTCCGCGTGGTGATGAGGCCCGGAAGAGCAACATCTTGCGCCCACTCTTCGTTTCACCATCGTCCAGCCTCTTTATATACGCTGGTGTCTAAAGTTAAAGCCACAATCCGACATTTTGCCGGGTTGCGCTTATTTTGTCACAAAACGAACAGATGATGGCAAAGAACAAACAGTGTAAAGAATACAGAACGTAAACAACTGCAACATGCATAAGAGTAGACGAAAATGTTCTTCGTTTTTCCCAACTCAACAGATTTGCACACACATTGCGACAACTGGTTAATGGGCTTATTACGGGGTGTGACAACCTCTGATAGCAATACCGGCCTGACTAGGACGGAGCATGCTGTGATTAACGTCATCAGTGTCATATTGAGGCAATAATGCTCATTCTTCCAGAGGAGCTGCTCGCAGGTCTTGGAGAATGGTTGGTGTATGTTGTAATGCAAGCCGTCTCCCTAGTGCATCCCAGACATGCTCTACAGGATTCGAATCAGGAGAGAGAGCAGGCCACGCCATGTGTGCAGCATCTTCCGTTTCTAAGAAAACATCAACCACTCCTGCTCTATGGGGTCGAGCACTATCGTCCGTAAGTACGAAGTCTGGGCGCACAGCACCTCGCACCAACCGTACATTAGTTCCCAAGATCTCGTCATGGTACTTGACAGCAGTTAAATCTTTTCGATTCTCCCATGCGATTTTAAGAAGAGGTGTCTGAGTGGTCTACATAGTCCTGCCCACACCATTAGTGATCCTTCTCGATATCGATCTCTCTCAACGCTGCTTGGGTCTCTAAATCGTGTACCACATTCCCATCACATGCGAATCCGTTGAGAATCACTCCCCAGACTAAATCGGGACTCATATGTGAAAAGAACGTTGGCCCACTCTTCGACTGTCCAGGTGGCAAGTGGATGACTCCACTCTAGACGTTCCCTTCTGTGAAGATTCGTGAGGGGCACCAACACAGTAGGTCTCCGACAACAAAGGCCACTCTGCCGAAGACTAATCTACATCGTTTTCTCGATACAACACGTCCAATGGATGCTACGAAGTCCAATGCCAGTTTCTGCGCGGTACTAAGGCGATACCGTCGTGCCGTTACAGCCAAATAACGATCCACTCATTCTGACGTCACACGTGGTCGGCCCTACCGTGGTCTGGCAGATACGGTTTCGGTCTCTAAAAACTGTCGCCTTATACGAGAAACAACAGAACGATTCACGTTAAGCCAAGGGGCCACATCAGTTTACGAATGTCGTGGTTCCATTGTTCCTAAGGACCTCCACCGCAGAGAGTCTGGTGGGCGTCTTCTCTGTGCCATACTGCACCGTCTGTGACTGCATGCATAGCAATTGTGGATGTGGGACTACCTGGAAAACGCTACTCCGTTCGATAGGTGCCCTGACGTCACCGTTGGCGTGGTCTTCCGTCGTCCGAAACGCCACCTTCCGTGCAGAACACGATCGTATGGATATCTGTTGACCGTTTGTATGATTATATCGGAATTAGACACAGAACAGGAAATACCGGCTTGTTGTTCTGATTTCAGACACCAGTGTGGATGCTCACGAAAGTATAATTCCAGTAGCAGACCAACTTCACGTTTCCAAGATGCTCGTTCCCAACCATCTCGGCTTAACAATTTGCCCTTTTTCGAAGTCACTTGTGTCAGGGGATTCCCCAATTTGCGGCCCGTTTCGTCTCACGAGTGATTCACTATTCGTCTCTGGTTCGCTTAAATACTCTTCTTACCCGTGCATTCAATCAAGGGGCAGGAAGGGTCACAATCTTTTGGACAGCCTGTGTATAAGGGGACTACATTGGATGTCTGTGCAACACTTTGAATGTTCAATTTCCTAGGCATCCAGTACTGGTCAAGCGTCTTTTGAATTAGCCTTTTAGACGCTCCCAGTATCGATTTGATTATTGCTTCGTGCAAGGTAAACTATAGTTTCGTGTTGACTTAAGAACAGTCGACTGGCCGCTCCATTATCTGAGAGATCGCCAAGTTAATTTAATCGGTAGAGGCATTCCACTTTGCTTAATCGAAATTGTAACACTCTTAGCGTAGGTGACTATAAGAAATAAACAGGGAATTTAAAACACTACGAACACACAGCTGGTGCTTCGGCAATTTCCATAAGATACAGCGAGAATCGAGGCGGGAGGTAATTTCCGCGGCGTCCTTACGTGCGCTCATATTATCGGTACACTATAGATTTTCGATAGCCAATTTCCTATTGTATTGGCCCGCAAGTACAGCTTTTAAACGTAACTCGATAACGGCTGCGTCGTGTTAGCACACCGTCACCGGCCTGATGGATCAAGAATTACGGAGCTGGAAGGAACTCTGCGTCAAACTCCAAGCTCGACAAAGTTTCAAGACAAAAGTTCACACTTTTAGAAATGTGCCTCTCGAAAAATTAATATAAACAGAATCTGCTTAATTCTGCACGACAGGAAAAAAATTATACCTAATTGTATCTGCTATTGAAAAATGAACCGAGTTTCTCGGTGTTGATGTTGGTATGTTGGTGCGGGCGCACGGATGAAAGGTGATTAAGCGACACCCCACTTTCTCGTGAGAACCGAGTTATTAGTTGTGCCAAAAGACATTGTGTAAACGTGAATGTTACGTTAAACTACGAAAGAATGATGTAAGTGAGTTCTCAAGGATTGTGTAAGACACAACGTTCATTGAATGTGCCATAAATAATGTGTAGATGTGTAATAACTCCTCAGGGTTTTCCATATCGTCAGTGATGTTGTTTTTTGCAGTTGGATTCACACAAATCTTAGGTAATTCTTCTTGTTTCAAATAATTTTAGTAAACTGACATCATCATCGTCTGTGTAATGAGAAAAAGGTTTATTAGTTTTTGGGCACTGGTTACGTACTTCCTTTTGTATAACTAGACATGGTCGTCTTCAGGGAATGTCTGCAATCATTACTTATACAAAAGTTTCCAAATTCAGTCTTCATATTGTAAGGTGGCTATAATTTTGCACCGTACAATCACTCATCCACATACTTTACCGTGATCTACAAGCACAATTAGGTATCATGTGATAGGCTGTACATCGTATATATAATAATATGTAAAGAGTTTGACATTGTCTCGTACGCCTTGTAAATAATTGTTAACGCTTATTGCATGAAAGGTGACGGAATGTCTTTATTATCAAAATGGCTTAGTGAGTGATTGCCTATACTAGTAAAGGTTGGAAGGCCAATGGAGATGAAATGGCAGGCAGAACTCAAGCTCTGGGTGGAAGGCCCGCACAGGTGTTGGCCCTGCTTAAACATAGGAAGTAGCTAGACAGACGTCGTGACACCTGAGCGCGAAGACACAATACAGGGGCGACTGGCTGCTATCGGCCGCTATTGTATTAGGACCGGAAGGATAACCGGATAATACTTCCGAACTTCGCCAATCATGGAGGCAATTGAGAGGAACGAAGATGCGGCATCTCGGAAACCACGCCGTCCGGGTTATTTCAAAGGATTTTTACTCAGAAGCGTACCATTGTATGAGTATAGGTATTTCTTCGCAAACTTTCCGCGTTGGGCGACAAAAGACTAACGTATGGATGGTCGGCGTTCGGAAGAATGTGTAGAGAGGGATAAAATTCCGTGGTTTCAGGAATGTGATTCGTTTTCGCAATTATGAAGGTGGGTAGCCGAGCCTTGCTGGGAAGCCAGCGGTGAAGAGACGAGGTCTTCCGTTGTGAGCGCCCGTGTGTGACGGTCGCTCGATACCAGCTTTGTTGGTACAGGTAGACTTTCTGTCTTTGCTCTCAATAGAGTTTACAGCCAGGAACTCTACTGTTGCGAGCCTATACGATTCTGCCGTCCTAGTGTTTGAAAGAGTTTATTTGTGACTGGAGTTCTTCATCGTCGCAGACGAGTACGAAAACTATCACTTCTACGCACCGGACGCAGCACATACGGTGATATCGCAAATTTCTTCGGCTTATTAGGGCTATAAAAGCTAAACAGTTGTGATCACATTAGTTTATTTCTACTGAGGTTCCACACCACCGTAGATCATCTTTGAAGGTAGTGTCTTTAAGTGTTTGGTACGTACATGGTGTCAGTCATTTCGCGTTATTGATGTTAGACTGCTGAGTCATAATAAAGAGCAGAGTTGGGCAATTGATCAGCAATTTTACTCAGGAAATGCAAACTTTGTAATATAAAGTTTTTTTTAATCTACAATAAATATATAAGCAGAAACTACGTTTATATTTAGTAGGATTAGTTGCCTTCATCATTCATTTATGTTTAGATTGTAATTTATAGAATTAAAAAATCCTAAGATCTGCTTCAGGGGGTAGTTAGACAGCGCCAAATCTTCATTTTAGCGTTTATTATTTTCCGTTGCGCACATTCATTTTACACCTGGCCTGAGTAGCATTTCGAAATATCACTTTTCTTTCTTTCCATATGACTGGTTTCGGGTCAGAACCACCTTCAGATCTATTATAAAATTTTTAATTGAAATTCGTTTAACACAAAGCGTTTAAGAAATATGTTAAGAAATGTCCAAAATTGTTAAGAAATTACTTACATTAAAACAGTTGGCAATATATCATTTATTACATTGTAGAGTTAGCCATCGAAAACAGAAATGAAAATTCACTGTCATAACTAGTCGTACACCAGGCTGTTACGGCTTTATAAAGTATTTTCAGGAAATCTGGTTGTTGAAACACCCGCAGCTCTGAAAAGCGCCATCTCTCTGTAGAAGGTGCACTGTTGTAATTAATAAAGTTTTTTTTTCATAACTTCAGATTTTGAAACAACTAATGTGGGGTTTATAACATTAAAATATTTTAAGAGAATAGGCATAATGTTCCATGGGAATGCTGACCTCCAGATCTCTGAACAATACACAGTCACCTGTCAACGTTACAGTGAAACTGTATTCCTTCCAAGTATGCGCCTTTTCAGGGCTGCATTCGGCCGTAACTTCATTTTTATGGATGACAGTACGTAATTACATCGAAATGGTTGTGGAGGAGCTGTCGGAAAGAGAGGATATTGTGTGAATTGACTGGTCTTCCCCTTCCCCGACTCAAATACCGTAGAGTACGTGTGGAATGCGTTAGTGAGACGTATTGCACAACGTCCTCCTCCAAATTGGTTCAAATGGCTCTGAGCGCTATGGGACACCCCTAGAACGTAAAACTACTTAAACGTAACTAACCTAAGGACTTCACACACATCCATGCCCGAGACAGGATTCGAACCTGCGTCATTAGCGGTCACACGGTTCCTGACTGAAGTGCCTAGAACCGCTCGGCCACACCGGCTGGCCGTCCTATTACAACAAGGAGTATTTGGCAGATGTCAACAGCGCTAGTGGAGGAGGGGATCACCCTACCGCAATAACTCCTGATCAGTCTTGTGGCCAGCATGGATTGCCTTCCATGGTGATCACAGTTCTTTTTGAGAACCAAGCCCCAACTTTCGTAATGTCCAGGAGGCTATCACAAATCGCACTGCCTTCAATATAACTGTTGACTGTGGAAGAGTCACATCTGTATGTCTCACTGGATATTTCTTTCAGTTATCTTGTGCACTACGCTGTGGCAGTTCATTCCATGTGCGTTACAACTTTCATCAAGATATGTTACTTGGTAACGGAACGTCAAGTAAGTTTACACACCAGTGCTATTTCAGCACACTTTCGTCATTGGCCGGGTATGTCTGCCAATCATTCGTAAAATTAAATTTTGGACACCAGATTATTTAAGGTCTTCAGCACTATCAAATTAGGTTCTTCATTATTTAAACATTATACACTGGAGAGCCAAAGAAACTGGTCCACCTGCCTAATATCGTATAGGAAACCGATAGTTTGCAGAGGTACCGCAACACGACATGCCATGGACTCGAGTAATGTATGAAGTAGTGCGCGAGAGAATTGACACCATGAAGCCTGCAGAGTTGGCCATAAATCTGTAAGAGTACGAGGGGGTGAGATCTCTTCAGAAGAGTACGTTGCAAGGAATCCCAGATATGCTCAATAACGCTCATGATTGGGGAGTTTGATGGCCAGCGGAAGTGTTTCAACACAGAAGAGTGTTCCTAGAGCCACTCTGTAGCAATTCTGTACATGTGTGGTGTAGCGTTGTCCTGCTGGAACTGCCTAATCCGTCGGAATGCACAACGAACATGAATAGATGCAGGGGATAAAGAGCAGGAAGCTTACATACGTGACACTGACAGAGTCGTATCTACAAATATAGAGGTCCCGTATCACTCCAGCTGCACACGCACCACATTCTTACAGAGCCTCCACCAGCTTCAAAAGTCCTCTGCTCACATGCAGGGTCCATAGATTCACTTCCATCCACTCGATAGAGTTATAAACGAGTGTCTTCCGACCAGGCAATATGTTTCCAGTTGGTCGTGCGGTAGCGTTCTGGCTTCCCGCGCCCGTGTTCCCGGGTTCGATTCCTGGCGGGGTCGGGAATTTTCTCTGCCTCGTGATGACTGGGTGTTGTGTGACGTCCTTAGGCTAGTTAGGTTTAAGTAGTTCTAAGTTCTAGGGGACTGATGACCTTAGATGTTAAGTCCCATAGTGCTCAGAGCCATTTTTTTTGTTTCCACTTATCAACAGTCCAATGTCGGTGTTGACGGGCCCAGGTGAGGCGTAAATCTTTGTGTCGTGCAGTCATCAGGGCTACACGAGTCGGTCTGCTGCTCCGAAAGCTCATATCGATGATGTTTCGTTGAATGGTTTGCAAGCTGACACTTGTTGATGGCCCAGCACTGAACTTTGCAGCAATTTAGGGACGAGTTTCACTACTATCACGTTGAACGATTCTATTCAGTCGTCGTTGGTCCTATTCTTGCAGTAGCTTTCTCTGGCCGCAGCGATGTCGGATATTTGATGTTTTACCAGATTCCTAATATTCACGGTAGACTCGCGAAATGGTCGTATGAGAAAATCCTCACCTCATCCTTGCCCTGGAGATGCTGTGTCCCATCGCTCGTGCGCCGACTATAACACCACGTTCAAACTCACTTAAATCTTGATAACCTGCCATTCTGGCAGCAGTAACCGATCTAACAACTGACTCCTGTTGTCTTATATAGGCGTTACCCACCGCAGTGCCGTACTATGCCTGTTTAAATATCTCTGTATTTCAACTCGCATACCTATACCAGTTTCTTTGGCGCTTCAATGTAATTTAATACCATAAGGTATTTCTGAGCTTAATCCTATTCGGCATTCTCAACTATCTGTCGTCGCTTCACGACAACTAGTGCTACCCTCATGTTCGAATGACGATACAAATGGCAGCTGGTCCTGGCTAAACCAAAAACGTCGTACCTCATCTTCCTAGCTCAAACAGGAACCGAACACCAAGACCAACCCCCCTCCCGGCTGAAGTTGGCAATTTATGATCTACAAGCTGCTTCCTCTTATTACGGCGTCAAGACTACAAGTTACATGAAACCTGTAATAAGGATGAGTAAGAGAGAGCGTTCACGTAGCACAGTACCTGGTCGGTGCTGGTGATGAGCCGCGTGTTGTCCAGCCACCAGGAGACGGCGGCAGGAGGTCGCGACCCCACTGTCCGGCACGTGATGTGGTACCTGCGTCCCGAGGACAGCGGCTGCTCCTCCAGCTCGATGCTGGTCATCAGCGGCCTGACTGCAACACCACCAGCCATCGTAAACATGTGCGAAGACGCTGAATGTAAGAACTGAAATTAATAGGTTCAAAATGGCTCTGAGCGCTATGGGACTTAACATGTAAGGTCATCAGTTCCCTAGAACTTAGAACTACTTAAACTTAACCAACCTAAGGACATTACACACATCCATGCCCGAGGCAGGATTCGAACCTGCGACCGTAGCAGTCGCGCGGTTCCGGACTGAAGCGCCTAGAACCGCAAGGCCACCGCGGCCGGCGAAATAAATAGGTGTCGGTGTTTCAAGTTACTGCGGCGGTAGTTGGAGCACGATTTATTTAGTTAGGCAGTTTTGACGATGTGATATAAAATATAATGATATAAAATGGATGCAACACATAATAACAAGTTATACCTCCATAGGATTAGTTTACCTATAATAAGAGTTAAACAACATAAAGTTTTTCAATTTTGAGAAAAATTGGTGTAAACTAAAGGGAAAGACGAGTAATGTATCATTTGTACGAGAACGAAGAGGGAACAGATAGACTGGAAGATCAAAAACGAAGTGCTCGAATTAAAAAAGGATTTAAGTCAGGTGCTCAGTCTCCCATCCCTACGGTTCAATACATAAACTGTAGAATTAAGAGTAAAGTTCAAGATATTGATTGAAATTCAGGGAGAAACGATATCAGTATTCAGATTCGCTTATAACACTGATAACGTCAGCGACACGAAGAATAATTTCAGATCCTGTTAAATCGAACGAAGAGTTGAATGACAACGTAATATGGACTGAATGTAAAGCGATGAGATACGAAAATAATAAGAAGTACCAGAAATTAGAACTGTGAGAGGCTTAACAAAATGTTCAACCACGAATTAGAGTTCGATGAAAAACTCGCCTATCTTGCACGCGGAGTAACACTTGGCAGACGAAGCACGGGGAATATAGGCAAGAAGAGAAATCTTGTCAATCAGAAGTCTACTAGTTTCAAATACGGGTCTTAATGAAAAAAATTTCTGAGCACATACCTTTGGAGTACACAACTGTATGGTGGGAAGTCACGGACTGTGGGAAAAACAGAAAAGAGAGAATCGAAGACTATGTGATTTAGTGCTAGAGAAGATAGTTGAATAGTGGTGAGCTGGTAAGGTTAGGAATGAGAAAGTCCTCTGGAGAACAGGGACATGGAAAATTCTGTCGAGTAGGTGGGACAAGAACACACACATAAAATGTTCTCGGTTTAGTTGCACTCGACAGGCATCTGTCGAAAACTTCGGATTTGACGCGGCCCCTAAATCGAGAATTTTTAAAGCAAGAGGTCCGTCGCAGAAGACTTCACAGCCACGATAGGACATACATTAAGAAGTCAGAGAGTATCTTCTGTGGTACTAGAGGGAGTTGTAGAGGGCAAAAATGTATTCGCCTTCTCTGTCTCGTTAACCGCAGCGGAGTGGACACCATACGTTTTAGTCACTTGTCTGTAGAGATCTAGTTATCATCATCGTTACTCTACATTCATGGATTAGGTTCGAGGAATGTGTTCCCGATTCAGCTCCTCAAAAAATGGTTCAATGGCTCTGAGCACTATGCGACTTAACTTCTGAGGTCATCAGTCCCCTATAACTTAGAACTAATTAAACCCAACTAACCTAAGGACATCACACACATCCATGCCTGTGGCAGGATTCGAACCTGCGACCGTAGCGGTCGCTCGGCTCCATACTGTAGCGCCTAGAACCGCACGGCCATTCCGGCCGGCTCAGCTTCTCAGGTCCATAGTTTCCTGGTCCGTCCTACGTCTCTTTCCTCGTTTCTAGCATATCTTCCTTATTTAATGCTGTTCACATGTTTCTTCAGCCAATGCTTACATGTGTCCATAATGCACAAACCACGTAGATAACATAACTTACCAGCCCCATTACTTCACTTTATGTCGCTATTCTTGATCGCACCTGTTATTTTCCTCGGAACGCTAGGCTTAAGTAGTTCTAAGTTCTAGGGGACTGATGACCTCAGAAGTTAAGTCCCATAGTGCTCACAGCCATTTGAACCATTTTTAAACTTCCGGCATAAGAAGTCACCCTCGTACTGCTAATGGCCTTGTCAAAGAGGGCGGCTTAACGGGCAGAGGTTAATGCCCTCTGTTGCCCTTGGGGTGGGAAACTACCCCTAGAAGGCAGTCTAATCAGCAGTGATCAACGTCATAAGGGGGTAGAAGCACGGAAACCAGTGCATTAACGACACATAATGTGTATCCACAGGATATCCGATTGAAAAGGGTCACTATCATCTCTCCATTGGTAAAAGAGTGAGGACAAGCAACCATACGGATCTCCAGAAGTGAATTGACGAAGCGGAGGTAACGACGAAGAAAGCATCGAGTATCCAACGAAAGCAGAATGTCAAGGTCCGAGCGTACCACGTCAGAAGTTTGGTGGTGGTAGGGAAACTAGAAACTCTCACAACGGAGATGCTAATTCTCAATCGAGATACAGTGGAAGTCAGCGAAATGAAAAGGAAAGAAGACAAGGATTTCTTGTCAGATGAGTACAGGGTAATATAAAAAACAGAAGAAAATGGTATAACGGGAGTAGAATTCGTTGTGAATAGAAATTGAGGGAAGAGAGTGATTTACTGTGAACAGGATTTTTCTCATCAGAATTGACAGCAAACCAACGACGACTACAACAGTTCAGGTAGAAATGCCAACATCGCAAGCAGCAGGTTAAGATATATGAGGGTATTTATTGGATAATTCAGAACGTTAAGGAAGATGAAAGTTTAACAATCACGGGGCAATGGGAAGCAGTTGTAGGACAAGGAATAGAAGAAAGGGTTACAGGGAATATGCGTTGGCTGTAAGAATGGGAGAGGAGAAAGACTTATTAAGTTGTGCAATAAATTTCAGATGGTAACAGCAAATGTCTTATGTTCAAGAATCACAAGAGTAGGAAGTGTACTACGAAAAGGCCGCGAGTATAGAAAGATTCCACTTAGATTACATTACTTTCAGGCAGAGATTTCGAAATTAGATACCAGATTTTGAGTCATACCCAGGAGCAAATATAGACTCAGATCGTAGTTCAGTAATAATGAAGAGTAAGCTAAAGATTAAGAGACTGGTCGGAGTAATCAACGTGCAAAGAAATGGGATACGGAAGAACTAAGGAATGAATAGATAAACTTGAAGTTTTGTGAGGCTATAAATATTACTGTAAGGAATAGGTCAGTGGACATTTCCGTTAAAGAGAAACAGACATCTCTAGAAAGGGCAGCCACGGAAGTTGGAACCGAAAACATAGCTACAAGGGAAGTATCTGCGAAGAAATCATAGCTAAAAGAAGAAATATTACAGTTGATCGATGAAACAGGGAAGCACAGAAATGTCTAGGGAAATTCAGGAATACAGAAGTACGTTATCATTTAGGAGGGAAATAAATAGGAAGTACATGGAAGCTAAGACGAAATGGCTGTATGAAAAATGACGAGAAAGAAATGATTGTTGGAATGACGGGAGCATATAGAAAAGTCAGAACACCCATCGGTGAAATTTTAAGCAAGGGCGTTAAATTCAAGAATGCAATGGTAATTCTATTATTAAATGCAAAGGAGTACACGAATAAGTGGAAAGAGTACACTGAAGGCCTCTGTGAGCGGGAGGATTTGTCTGATTATGTAGTAGAAGAAGAAACGGGAGTCGATAGAGAAGAGAAAGAGGATCCGGTATTAGAATCATAATTTCAAAGAGCTTTGGAAGACTTAAGATCAGCTAAGTCATATGGGATAGCTAACATTCTACCGGAAGTTCTAAAACCATCGGGAGAAGTAGCAACACAACGTCTACTCACGTTTCACCGTCAGACTTTCGGAAAACACACGTTGACAAAATTCTGAAAATAGTAAGAGGCGACAAGCGCGAGAACTATCGCACTATCAGCAGCTCTTGTATCCAAAGTACTGACAAGAATAACGTCCAGAAGAATGGAAAAGAAAACCGAGGATGTGTTACATGACGATCACATTGGCTTCAGGAAAGTTGAAGGCACCAGGGAGGCAGTTCAGACGTTGCGGTTGATAATGGACGCAAGACTGAAGAAAAATCTAGACGCCTTCATAGGATTTATCGACCTGGAAAAATCTTTCAACATAGTCAAAGAGTGCAAGGTGCTCGAAATTTTTAGAAAAATAGGGTTAAGTTACACCGAAATACGGGTTATATATGTTATATGTACGAGATCCAGTGTGGAACAGTAACACTGGTAGACTAAGAACGAGGTGCTCTGAATAAAAATGGTGTAAGACATGGGTGAGGTCTTCCATCCCTCGTGTTCAATCATTATATCGATGAAGCAATGACGAAAATAAAAGAAAGGTCCAGGAGTGGGATTAATATTCAAGGTGAAAGGATATCAGTGATGAAATTGGCTGATGAAGATTCTATACTGAGTAAAAGTGAAGAAGAATTACAGGAGTTATGGAATGGAATGAATGGTGCAATGATTTCAGCTTATGTTTTGGAAGTAAATAAAAGAAAGAGAGAAGTTACAAAAACTAGAATAGCAAGAAACTTAACTTCAGAACTGTCGATGAAGTTAAGGAATTCTGCTACCTTGGCATCAAAGTAACCCATGACGGACAAGAGGAAGGAGGTCATAAAAGCAGACCAGGACTGATGAAAAGGATATTCCTGGCCGAGGGACGTTTATTACTATCAAAAAAGACCTGAATGCGAGGAAGAAATTTCTGAGATTGTACGTTTAAAGCACAGTATTTTATGGTAATGGGAAAAACGGAACAGAAGAGAATCGAAGTACTTGAGACGTGGCGCTAAAGGTAAAGAATGAAGAAAATCAACAAGTAAAAGAAGTATCGGAAACACAGACAAAGTGAAGGGACAGGATGATTGGATATCTGTTGAGACGTCAGGAAATCATCTCTATGCTACTAGAGAGAAACGAAGAGGGCAAACACTATGGGGGAAGAGAATATTAGAATACTCCCAGCACATAATTGAGGACATAGGTTTCAAATTCTACTCTTATATAAAAAGGCCAGAAATTCGTGGAGGACTGATGCCTCAGCTTAAACAAAAAATTAAAAAAAGAAAAGAACATCCGATTGGTCTTGTTATTGGTGTTTAGGCTATCCTACTCTTACATAAAAAGGCCAGAAATTCGTGGAGGACTGATGCCTCAGCTTAAACAAAAAAATTAAAAAAAGAAAAAACATCCGATTGGTCTTGTTATTGGTGTTTAGCCTACTGACGCTGAGATTACAAGTTTGATTCGTGGGAACAACATAAATATAGGTACGACACAGTATTTCCGAGAATTAGCACAGAAGGAGAACAATGGAAGACCAAGAAAGACGTGTTCTCTTTAAACGTGTGTTAGACAGGGACGCAGAAGCTCTCCACAACTGTTCAACCTGTTTGTTGGAGAATATATAAAAGAAATATATGAAAGTTTCAGGAATGGGATTAATATGCATCATGAAAGTAATCAATAAAAAAGGATTCGTTAACGACACTGAAAGTGAAGCAGAAATTGAAACTGAGAAAGAAATACAGGAGCTGTTGAATGGAATCGACAGTATAATGAGCGTAGAATATGTATAGAGAGTAAACTACAAAAAATACAGACATCATATGGAGCAACGCAAATGAGATTAGCCAAGGACGGCAGAGTGAAAGACTGTAAGAAAATCAGGAAGCAGAGAACCACTCCCCAACCGCTGATTGTATGTTGCGGCACAGAGTTACCGTGGTGTGACTCAGCCATATACGTTTCTGTCACTGTTGATAAGAGATCGACTTGGAGGTCGCATATAAGTAGTGAGATAAATAAATGTTATGGATTGTTCCATCTGTTGTAACCGCCATTCAAGATTGAAGCACTATCAGAAAACGGAAAAGTGACTATGTAGCGCATGAGAAGCGTGATCAATGGCCGGTGACGAACACCTGAAGAATTTTCGTTTTTGTGTCAAAAATCTTCCGACTCGTTTACTGTGGACCGCCACGAACTACTCTCCTGTACCAAGCTCCTCATCTCAGAGCAGAACTTGAGACCTACGTACTGAACTGAATGTTAAGTGGCCCAATGTAAAGTGGACCAATGAGGTAAGAAATCTGGACGTTGTCCGCTGAATCGATAAGGAAAGGAATATGTGGAAAATATAATCATCGTAAGAAACATGTACCGACATCAAGAATAACTCCCATGGTGTTGTAACTGTACGCGGTAAAAATTGTACAGCAAGAGTCTTCTGACCAGCTGCCGAGCATCTCGTTTGCCCAGATTGTCCTCCTACACACAGTGGCGTCCATAGCTCTGATGGTCCAGATCAACGGGACACCTCTCTCTTTCCAGTTGGACACAAGGACCTCGGATACTACTGTTGACGCCGATTCTCACCAACGCTTGGGTGCTCCATCCCTCAGCCTTTTCCTGACCCTCTTAAAGAGCTATTTTTTTTTTTGGTCATCAGTCTACTGACTGGTTTGATGCGGCCCGCCACGAATTCCTTTCCTGTGCTAACCTCTTCATCTCAGAGTATCACTTGCAACCTACGTCCTCAATTATTTGCTTGACGTATTCCAATCTCTGTCTTCCTCTACAGTTTTTGCCCTCTACAGCTCCCTCTAGTACCATGGAAGTCATTCCCTCATGTCTTAGCAGATGTCCTATCATCCTGTCCCTTCTTCTTATCAGTGTTTTCCACATACTCCTTTCCTCACCGATTCTGCATAGAACCTCCTCATTCCTTACCTTATCAGTCCACCTAATTTTCAACATTCGTCTATAGCACCACATCTTAAATGCTTCGATTCTCTTCTGTTCCGGTTTTCCCACAGTCCATGGTTCACTACCATACAATGCTGTACTCCAGACGTACATCCTCAGAAATTTCTTCCTCAAATTAAGGCCGGTATTTGATATTAGTAGACTTCCTTGGCCAGAAATGCCTTTTTTGCCATAGCGAGTCTGCTTTTGATGTCCTCCTTGCTCCGTCCGTCATTGGTTATTTTACTGCCTAGGTAGCAGAATTCCTTAACTTCATTGACTTCGTGACCATCAATCCTGATGTTAAGTTTCTCGCTGTTCTCATTTCTACTACTTCTCATTACCTTCGTCTTTCTCAGATTTACTCTCAAACCATACTGTGTACTCATTTGACTGTTCATTCCGTTCAGCAGATCATTTAATTCTTCTTCACTTTCACTCAGGATAGCAATGTCATCAGCGAATCGTATCATTGATATCCTTTCACCTAGTATTTTAAGTCCACTCCTGAACCTATCTTTTATTTCCATCATTGCTTCCTCGATGTACAGATTGAAGAGTAGGGGCGAAAGGCTACAGCCTTGTCTTACACCCTTCTTAATACGAGCACTTCGTTCTTGATCGTCCACTGTTATTATTCCCTCTTGGTTGTTGTAAATATTGTATATGACCCGTCTCTCCCTATAGCTTACCCCTACTTTTTTCAGAATCTCGAACAGCTTGCACTATTTTATATTGTCGAACGCTTTTTCCAGGTCGACAAATCCTATGAATGTGCCTCGATTGTTCTTTAGCCTTGCTTCCATTACTAGGCGTAACGTCAGAATTGCCTCTCTCGTCCCTTTGCTTTTTCTAAAGCCAAACTGGTCGTCACCTAGCGCATTCTCAATTTTCTTTTCCATTCTTCTGTATATTATTCTTGTAAGCAGCTTCGATGCATGAGCTGTTAAGCTGATTGTGCGATAATTCTCGCACTTGTCAGCTCTTGCCGTCTTCGGAATTGTGTGGATGATGCTTTTCCGAAAGTCAGATGGTATGTCACCAGACTCATATATTCTACACACCAACGTGAATAGTCGTTTTGTTGCCGCTTCTCACAATGATTTTAGAAATTCTGATGGAATGTTATCTATCCCTTCTGCCTTATTTGACCGTAAGTCCTCCAAAGCTCTTTTAAATTCCGATTCTAATACTGGATCCCCTATCTCTTCTAAATCGACTCCTGTTTCTTCTTCTATCACATCAGACAAATTTTCACCCTCATAGAGGCTTTCAATGTATTCTTTCCACCTATATGCTCTCTCCTCTGCATTTAACAATGGAATTCCCGTTGCACTCTTAATGTTACCACCGTTGCTTTTAATGTCACCAAAGGTTGTTTTGACTTTCCTGTATGCTGAGTCGGTCCTTCCCACAATCATATCTATTTCGATGTCTTCACATTTTTCCTGCAGTCATTTCCTCTTAGCTTCCCTGCACTTCCTATTTATTTCATTCCTCAGCGACTTGTATTTCTGTATTCCTGATTTTCCCGGAACATGTTTGTAGTTCCTCCTTTCACCAATCAACTGAAGTATTTCTTCTGTTACCCATGGTTTCTTCGCAGCTACCTTCTTTGTACCCATGTTTTCCTTCCCAACTTCTGTGATGGCCCTTTTTAGAGATGTCCACTCCTCTTCAACTGTTCTGCCTACTGCGCTATTCCTTATTGCTGTATCTATAGCGTTAGAGAACTTCAAACGTATCTCGTCATTCCTTAGTACTTCCGTATCCCACTTCTTTGCGTATTGATTCTTCCTCACTAGTGTCTTGAACTTCAGCCTACTCTTCATCACTTTTATATTGTGATCTGAGTCTATATCTGCTCCTGGGTACGCCTTACAGTCCAGTATCTGATTTCGGAATCTCTGTCTGACCATGATGTAATGTAATTGAAATCTTCCCGTATCTCCCGGCCTTTTCCAAGTATACCTCCTCCTCTTGTGATTCCTGATCAGGGTATTCGCTATTACTAGCTGAAACTTGTTACAGAACTCAATTAGTCTTTCTCCTCTTTCATTCCTTGTCCCAAGCCCATATTCTCCTGTTACCTTTTCTTCTACTCCTTCCCCTACAACTGCATTCCAGTTGCCCATGATTATTAGATTTTCGTCCCCCTTTACAAACTGCACTACCCTTTCAAAATCCTCATACACTTTCTCTATCTGTTCATCTTCAGCTTGCGACGTCGGCATGTATACCTAAACTATCTTTGTCGGTGTTGGTCTGTTGTCGATTCTGATTAGAACAACCCGGTCACTGAACTGCTCACAGTAACACACGCTCTGCCCTACCTTCCTATTCATAACGAATCCTACACCTATTATACCATTTTCTGCTGCTGTTGATATTACCCGATACTCATCTGACCCGAAATCCTTGTCTTCCTTCCACTTCACTTCACTGACCCCTACTATATCTAGATTGAGCCTTTGCATTTCCCTTTTCAGATTTTCTAGTTACCCTACCACGTAATTAATGACATTATCTGGATGCAGGGGTAGTTCCTGGCACAGGTCGGTGTCTCTCATATGATGTCACCGCCAGAATTTTGGTTCTAGCTGCCCCCACAGCCACTAATCTGTTGAGGATGGATCTTTTTGATTCTCTAGTCCTTGAGATCCATGATTCTGCCACAGCGGTGCAAACCGCATCCAATGACGCTCTTTTACAGGAGCTTTTCGATTTCTTACCTGACGTCTTCTCTGATTTTTCTCTGGGATGCCCGGTTTTGAATCACACGTCGAACTACTTCCCTCTGCAGTTCTGAAGTTTCACAAGCCTCGTCCAGTGCCTTTCGCCCCGCAGGACACTCTACACAAGGAACTGAGTCGCCTCGAGGAGGCGGGAGTTTTGACACCGGTTCACCACAGTCACGGGGCTTCGCCTATTGTCATTCTCGGAAAACCGAATGGGTCCCTTTGGGTATGTAGCGATTTTAAGGCCACCATCAATGTCCAGTCTGTCATTGACCCGTACCTTATCGCAAAGGTAAATGATATTCTGTCCTAGTTGGCAGGTGGAAAGCTCTTCGCCATGATTGATTTTCAGTGAAACATACCTCCAGCTCCTGGTCGACGCTCCCTCTCAAGACCTCCTCATCATCAATAGACCATTTGGGCTCTTCTGGTACAACTGCCTGCCCTTTAAGATCGCTACCACTCCAGCCACCTTCAAGCGCTTTCTAGAGTCTTTCACTAAGGAGATCCTCGGCATTGCCAATTACTTAGACGGCATCTTAGTCAAAGGGATCTCGGCCATGGACTTAGCGCGGAATCTTCGGCGACTTTACGAGGTTCTGCAGACTGCGGGGTTGCGGTGCAACAGGGCCAAATGTCAGTTTTTTGTGTCTCAACTAACATATCTCCTTGCCGTGACTGTAGCTGCGCCAGTTATCATACATGTACTCTAGAAGAATGACTCTGACAATGTCTTTGAGGCTTATGGAATTGCCCGGCACCCGCACAATGGTGAGGCATCTATTGCAGGCGGCATTAGTGTCTTGGAGGGAAGTCGCAAGGGTGCCCGTAGTATTCAATAGCCATGCAATTTCTGTGTCGCACCGTCAATGTGAGGGAGAGTTACAGTAAATGCACATTGGTGCATCGGATACGAGTTACTGGACTCTGAGGAGTGGTTCCATGTGGTGACTGTAGCCGCTCCAGTATCATAGATACGAGGTGCGGCTAGAAAAAAACCGGACTGATGCTGGAAAAAACATTTATTTACAATTATTTACAATTTTATGTTATCTCCTTCAATGTACTCTCCTCCTCGGTCTCTACACCGCTCCATACGAATTTTCCACTGTTCATAGCAATGCTGCAGATCATTTTCGGTAAGTCCATATATTACTTCCGTCGCTTTTTCTTTTACTGCTTCAACAGTCTCAAATCTAGTTCCTTTCAAAGCTGACTTGACTTTAGGGAAAAGAAAAAAGTCACAGGGGGCCAAATCAGGTGAGTAGGGTGGATGATCTAAGTTGGGAATGTTGTGTTTTGCCAAAAACGTCTTCACTGACAACGCACTGTGAGCTGGGGCATTGTCTTGGTGAAGGATCCATGACTTTTTTCTCCACAAATCGTTCCGTTTTCTCCGTACTCGCTCACGTAGGATAGCCAGGACGCTAATGTAGTAATGCGGATTCACTGTTTGTCCCTCTGGTACCCAATCAAAGTGCACAATCCCTTTGATGTCAAAAAAAAAAAAAAAAAAAAACAATCATCATTGCCTTGAAATTCGATTTTGACATTCGTGCTTTATTTTGTCGTGGAGAACCAGGAGTTTTCCAATGCATCGATTGTCGTTTAGTTTCGGGATCGTAAGTAAAAAACCACGATTCATCGCAAGTAATAACATTTTGTAAGAAGGTGGGATCACTTTCAATGTTTTCCAGGATGTCAGAACAAATCATTCTTCGGCGTTCCTTCTGTTCAATTGTGAGACACTTTGGAACCATTTTTGAACACACTTTGTTCATGTTGAAACTTTCATGAAGAATCTGCCTAACACTTTCCTTGTCAACTCCTGTTAACTCAGACACTGCTCTGATTGTTAAACGGCGATCTTGTCGAACAAGTTTACCGATTTTTTCAATGTTTGCATCAGTTTTTGCTGACAATGGTCTGCCAGTCTGAGTGTCATCACTGGTGTCTTCGCGGCAATCTTTAAATCGTTTAAACCACTCAAACACTTGTGTTCGCGATAAACAATCATCGCCGTACACTTGTTGTAACATTACAAACGTTTCACTTGCAGATTTTCCTAGTTTGAAACAAAATTTGATGTTAACACGCTGTTCTTTCTGTACACTCAACATTTTCCGACGCACAGACAAAACGTCAACTACTTAAAACAGACGCCACGGGCAGACTGAGTGCAGGAGGCAGATGAAACTCGAGCAGTAGGCGGAGCGAGAGTCACGTGACAGGCCACGCGACTTTCAGCCTTATTGCATTCGTTTTATTGTTTCACCAGTACTAGTCCGGTTTTTTTCTAGCCACACCTCGTATACTCTAGCAGAATGACTACAAGAATGTCCTCAAGGCTTATGCAGTAGCCCCGCAATGGCTAATGGCGAGACCACGACAGACGGAAGTTGTTAGGGAACCTGTAGTATGGAATCGCGAAGCAATTTCTATGTCGTCTCATCAATTCGTGGTGCGAAAGGTACAGTACATGGGCAGTGGTGCGTCAGATACAACCTCTTGGAATCCCTGGAGAGGCTACATGCTGGATCATAGTCATGCCAGTATGGTAGCTGTACAGTAGGAGAAAGACTCCAACAATGTCCTCGTGTCTTATGCAATATCCAGCACCCGACTAGTTGCGAGACAACTCCTTTTGGGGGCATTAGTCTATCGGAAGGAAATCGGTAGGAAGGCTGTAGCATGTAATCACAAAACGATTTCTTTGTCTCATCGTCAATCTGAGGATGCGAGGGTTGCAGTAAATGGGCAGTGTTGCATCGGATACAAGCTAATTTATTCAAAGCAGAGGTTCCATACGGTGACTGTATCAGCTCCATTATCATAGATGTGCCATAGCGGAAACATCCGACAGTGTTCTCGAGGCTTACGCAATAGCCCAGCAACCACCTAAAGGCGTGGCAGCTCCCACGGGCAGCATTAGTGTCTTGGAGGGAAATCGGCAGGGAGCCTGTAGTATGGAACTCCGAAGAAAATTGTGTGTCGGATCGTGTATGTGACTGGGCGAAGGTTACAGTAAATGAGCACCAGTAAATTAGTTACAAGTTACTGGACTCCCATTACATGTTTCGTGCGGTGACCGTAGCCGCACCCTTATCATAGGTGTACATTAGCAGAATGACTCTGACAACGTCCTCGAGGCTTATATAATCGCTCAGTATCCCCCATAAAGCGAGACAACTCCTGAGGCCATTGTTAGTCTCTTAGAGGGAAGCAGGCCTTCAGTCTGTGCTACGCTATCGTGAAGAAATTTCTGTGTCGCATCTTCAGTGGGAGGGTGAAAGGGTTGCAGTAAACAGTCAGTGGTGCTTCGGATTCATGCTACTGGAGTCACGAGAGAGTTTTCATGTGATGACCATAGCCACGCCAGTATCATAGATAGACACTAGCAGAATGACTCCAACAATGTCCTCGACGCTTATGCAATAGCCCAGCCCCCTTTTAATGGCGAGACAATACCGGAGGGTGGCATTAGTCTCTTGGATGGACGTCAGCATGAGGCCTGTAGTATGCAAGCGTAAAGCAATTTCTGATTCGCATCGTCAGTGTGATGGTGCGAGGGTTACAATAAATGGGCAGCAGTGCATCGGATACAAGCTACTGGAGCCCCAGGATAGGATCCATGCGGTGACCGCAGTCGTGCCTCTATCATACATGTACACTATCTGAATAAGCCCGACAATGTCCTTGACGCTTGTGAAATAGCCCAGCACCCATCGAATGAAAAGATAACTCATGAGGGAGGGATTAATCTCTTGGAGGGAAGTGGGCACTGGGCACGCAATAAGGAATCGCGGCGCAATATATGTGCCGCATTGTCAATTTGAGGGTTTGAGGATTATAGTAAAGGGGCAGCGGTGCATAGGTTACAACCTACTAGATTCCTTATGAATGTTCCTTACGGTTACAGTACCCGCGCCATTCTCGCAGATGTACGCTAGCAGAATGACTGCAACCTTTGAAGAATGTGCAAGCATGCTAAACGGCAATGGTGCATGAAAAGACGTCACTGGGGACAGGAATGTCATGGGATAGTAATTTCTGACGTATCCCAGTTATGTTTGTTTGAAAATGATGTCCGCATTTAGGTTCGCCGCAGTTAGGGGGAGTGATATCACAGTAACTGCATTCCCACAAGATAGACAGGACCAACTCAAGGCCTTATGGTGTGGGGTGCTATAGGGTTCAACCACAAATCACAGGTAGTGCGTATCCAGGGTGTTGTGGGCAATGTGACCTACGTGAATGGCATCCTGCGGCATCTTTACTGTGCAAACCCCAGACGCCGTTTTCAGCAAGACATTGTACGACCACATGTTGCTGCACGAACACGTGCTTTCTTCGTGTCACAGGCTGTCAGTCTTTCGTCCTGACCCGCCAAATCGCAAATCGGAAATGTGTGGGATGTGATGAAACAACGGGTGCAGCGCCTTGACCCAACGCGAAATACCACAGATGAACTGTGGAAACAAATGAATGCAGCGTGGAAGGCTATGTCACAGGACGCCATTCACGTCTTACAAGCCTCGATGCCATCAGGTATAGAACAAGTTATCATGACCTATGGCGGGCCAAGTGCCCAGCAGGCAACAGGACACATGTTAAGCCGAGGTGACTGAAATGCTAATCATTCTGCAGTACATACTAATATACATGTCCTGTGAATTTGAACAACCTGTCCCTGGTCGTTGAAGGTGTTCTGATTTTTCTCAACGTGAGGGTACCTTCACCTGACAGAATCTTGCGTTAAAGTCTCTGAATTATTGACTCCAGGCTCAGCTGGAAGACATCACAGTTACAGATAGTCTGCGCAAACCAGTTACGTTGGCCACTGATGCAGCGTATATATGGATCGTGATAATCCCTTCAGTATCAACTAAGGCTTGGAGATGGCGCATTGAAGGGCTGAGACTGGTAGTTAGACAATAAATAAGATCATAAGGACGGTTGTAGACGTTTCATTTCCGTATAATAGTGAACGGCCGTCGTCCCCAAGACCTCTAGTAAAAAGGACGGACACACAAAAACACAAACATTCATCCTGTTGGCCACCCAGGTTTGCTGTAACTTAATGACTGTGCTTCATGTAAGCGTAGGCTTCCGCGGCCGTTGTCTTCTTCAATAAAATTCTTCAGGGTATCAGACCGCATCGTCATAATTTAAAATGCGCCAACGTTTCGGCCAGCGTTGCAGCTAGCCTTCATCAGGGCCTTACGTTAACTGCTAAATGAACACACTTGGTTCCTTAAATAGCTGCACGAGAAAACCGTGTCGTTACTTGATTGGCTGTAAAAGGAGGAGGAGGATGGGTGAAAGGTATGCTTTATTGGTGTTTCCTTTATTATCTGTCATTGGCTGAAATAGCTGTTTTCTATTGGTCTTTATATTAATCCATCCCATTGGAGGAGACGGACGAATAGCGAACAGGTGATGGCTGTGACGTCACACTGTTTCCATGCTGTCCAGAAGCCGGCTGCGACGTGCCATTGCTTTGTGTGCTCGCGACCACTACCGCGGCTCTCCGCGTGTCTGCATGGGCCGCCACGGCTCTGCCGCCGCTCCGTAGCCCTGCTATTGCAGGCAGCCAAGACCTCGGAAGCTTGTACCCGTCCTCTCTATTCATGTTGGCGGGTCTTTGGCTATTTCTATTGCCTCTCTAATCTTTCTTTTGAAAGTGAGAGGCTGTTTCGCCAGGACGCGGGCTTCTTGAAAAAATATTGGTTTCCCGCACTCGTCTCGGTGTTCCGCCACTGCTGACTTAGTGTGTTGTTTCAGGCGGATATATCTTTCATGTTCCGAGAGCCTTGTGCTAATCGGACGTCCCGTCTCACCTATGTAGACTAATCCGCACGCACAACCAATTTCATACACGCCAGCTGTGTGTAGTTTGTCAACTGCATCCTTGGTAGAACCGAGCATGTCTGATATTTTGTTTCTGCTTCGGAAAATTGGTTTGATGTCGGCTTTTCGTAGAATTTTGCCAATACGTTCGGTGACCCCTTGTACAAATGGTAACACAGCAATGCTCTGTGCCTCCTTCTCCTCTTCCCTATTAGTCTTCTCCCTTGTCGACATGGTGCTGTCTATCATCTGCTTCCCATAGCCATTAGTTCCGAAGATGGACCTGAGGCGTTCAAGTTCTGTCTTCAGACGTTCTTCGTCGCTTATCCTGTACGCTCTCTTCGTTAGCGTGTGCAGGGCGGACTTCTTCTGCGTGGGGTGATGGTGGGAGGAGGCGTGAAGGTACCTGTCCGTATTGGTTGGTTTCCTGTACACTTTGTGGCCAAGTTTACCATTAGGTTTTCGATAAACTTCCACGTCGAGAAAAGGCAGCACCCCATTCTTCTCTGTTTCCATTGTAAACTGAATTTTCCTATGCTGTTGGTTAAGGTGCTTGTGGAAGTTCTGTAACTCCTCTTCTCAGTGGGGCCAGAGGACGAAAGTATCATCGACATAGCGAAGCCAACAATTTGGGCCTAATGGTGCGGACTGGAGGGCTGTTTCCTCAAATGCCTCCATGAAGATTTCTGCTGCGATAGGCGATAGGGGTGAGCCCATAGCTACACCGTCAGTTTGTTCATAAAATTGACCTCTCCACTTGAAATAGGTGGTCGTCAGACAGTGGCGCACAAGCTCACATATATCAGGTGCCACGCGTTCTTCTAGGATGTTCACAGTATCTGACACTGGGACATTCGTGAATAGGGATTTGACGTCGAAACTAACCATCAGATCTTGGTCCGTAACACGCATTTCCTTTAGGAGAGACACGAAGTGAGTGGGATCCTTAACGTAGGACTCGGTTTGGTGCACTAGGTGTCGGAGCCTAGGTGCCAGTTCTTTCGCTAGGTAGTAGGTCGGCGAATTTATACTGTTTACTATGGGCCTTAAGGGGAAGTCGGTTTTGTGTACCTTCGGTACACCATATATCCTTGGTGCCTGTGTCACTTGCGGGATGAATCTTCTGGCCTTGTCGAAGTTGATTCTAGAGTGCTTGAGCAGTGCCTGCGTCGTTTTGATTACCTTGGCCGTCGGATCTCCCTGAAGTTTCTTGTAGATAGGTTCTGCGAGAATATCTTCCATTCGTTTGTTGTAATCAGTTGTGTCCAAGACTACAGTGGCGTTGCCCTTATCTGCCTGTACCACTACTAAATGGGGGTTGTCCCTGAGTTCCTTGATGGCATGGTATTCCTCAGCGTTGATGTTTTGCTTCGGTGGCTTTGCTTTATTCAGAACTCTGACCGTTTCCTGCCGGATCTTCTCCGCCTCGGCCTGTGGCAGATGACGTACCGAAGCCTCTACGGATTCTATGATATCTTCTTTTGGAACTCGCTTAGGTGCGACTGCGAAATTCATCCCCTTGGCCAGAATTGCTGTGGTTGCTTCGCTCAAGGTGTGGCTGGAGAGGTTGACCACTGTCCGTCGCCTGTCCAGCGTCAATGTTTCGTCCGTGGCTTTCTGTTGTAGTTTGTCGTACTTTCTCATCTGGCGGTTAGTAATACTATTGCTGGTCCTTGATGCTTGCTGAAAGGTTAACCTGTCGACTTTATCCCAGTCTTCCATCTGAAGTTTTCCGGCCAGAAATAGGTGCAGATCACACAAATTCCTGTTGTGAGCATCGAGACTTATGCGGATGTGGCGGATCCTTTCCCGTAGCAATGCTTTACTGGCTTTAACACAAATATTCCTCGCCTTGTTCGTTTTTATGTGAGACGTCAACCGCAAAGAATACGGCACAACACTCGTGTCTCTGCATCTCTTCAAAAAAGCAAGGTCATTCAGCAGTTTACATCTTTTTAAACGCAGCGCTTCTAACTTCTTGATGTTTCTGTGGATTTCCTGCCCATACAGGTTGGTTAAATGTAAGCGTAGGCTTCCGCGGCCGTTGTCTTCTTCAATAAAATTCTTCAGGCTATCAGACCGCATCGTCATAATTTAAAATGCGCCAACGTTTAAATTTGTCAAAAGCACTGGGACAGAGTCAATGTTACCTCACTTGCTAGTGCGTAGTCTTTCACTATCGATACCTCTCAGTTTGGTCATCTTTGGTGGCACTAGTGTTCAGTATGTGTGTGTGTGTGTGTGTGTGTGTGTGTGTGTGTGTTATATTTCCTGAATTACTCGAAGAACTGAAGTTTTAAATTTGCCTGTACATCGCCTATCGGCGGTCTCTGTAAATATGACCTGGGTGAATTCCTGTAAGTTGTTTGAAAGTTCAAAGTGTTTAGTCAATGAAACCATGATTCAGGGAGGTTGTATTATTTTTGTATTAGGCAAAGTTCGACTTTTTGTCATTTTCAAGCGCGTTTCTTAAGTTTCCAGCTTCATTTCACATTATAATACATCGCTGTATCCCTCGGACATTTCGACAGGAACACATCTTGCTTCTGTGCGTATGTAGCACAAAAACAATATACTATTTGTGTCAGCTAATAGACGTAACCACGTACAATAGAATATTGCTTTCGTACCATACACGCACAGAAAGAAGATTATTCCTGTCGACAACTACTAACGACATATTGTAGTGTAAAATGAAGCTGGAAACTTAAGATACGTGTTTGAAAATGAACGAAGGTTGAAACTGAACATCCGCACAGATAATAAAAAAATAATACAGCTTACTTCGGCCATGTTTTCATTCAAAAAACATTGAGAGGGCAATATTAAATCTACTGTTAAACGAAAAATAGGCAGCAGATGGGTGGAAAGAGTACACTGAAGGCCTCTGTGACGTGGATGACTTGTATAATTTTCCAATGACGTTACAAAAAAGTAATTGGAGTCGATATGGAAGACATAGCGGATCCAGTATTGGAGAAAGTATTTAAAAGAGCTGTAGAAGACTTGAGAGCAAACAAGGCAAAAGGGAAAGGTAACGTTGTACTGGAAATTCTAAAATCATTGTGGGAAGTGTTAACCAAACGGCTACTCAACTTGGTGTGCAGAATCCAGGAGAGAGGAGACAAATCATGAGGCTTTCGGAAAACTGTCATCCACGCAAGTATTGAGATAACAATGGCAGAAAAGTGCGAGAATTTTCGCGGAATCAACTAAACAGCTCACTCGTCCAAGGTGCTGAAAGAATGATATAGAGAAGAATAGAAAACAATATATTGTATTTACTATATATGACGGTCAGTTTGGCTTTAGAAAAGTTAAAGGCACCAGAGAGCACAGTGTGTAAGACAGTAAGACAGATGCACTCTTTCGCCCCTAGTGTTCAATCTATACGTCGAAGTAGCAAAGACGGAAATGAAAAGAGATGCAAAAGTGTGACTAAATTAAGGATTAATGGATATCAGTGATAAGATACACTGATTATGTTGCTAAACAGCTCATGTATCTAAACTGCTGACGAGAATTATATGCAGAAGAAGAGGAAATAGGATATTCTATCTACTACCTCACGACCAGATTGGCTTTCGAAACATTAAAGACACTAGAGAGCAGTCTTTCACCCCTGGTGTTCAGTCTTTACATCGAAATTGCAGTGACGTACTTAAAGAAAGGTTCAAGAGTTGAATTAAAACTCAGGGTTAATGGGTATCAATGATAAGATTCAGTGATGATGCTGCTAACCTCAGTAAAACTGAAGAAGAATTACAGGATCTATTGAATAGAATGAACAGTGTAATGAGTACAGAATGTGGGTTGAGAGTAAATCGGAAAAAGACAAAAGTAATGAGAAGTAGCAGAAATGAGAATACCGGAAAGCATAACACCAAAATTGGGTACTAAGATATAGATGAAGGGCTTACGCTACCTTGTAACTAAAAAACCCACGGATCAACGAGGACATAAAAAGCAGACTTGCGCAGCTGGCCAAGAGAAGTGTACTGGTATTAAAGGTAAGCCTTTATTTGACGAATTTTCTGAAAATTTACATTTGGAGCACAGAATTGTATGTTAGTGAATCGTAAACAGTGGAGAAACTGGAAGAGAAGAGAATGGAAGGGTTTCAAATGTGCTGCTAGAGAAGTGTGTTGAACATTAGGTCTGGTTGGGAAAAAAAACCGGAGCTCTCCACATATTTTGCGAAATAGGGAACACATGGAAAATACTGACAAAAAGAACATGGGGTATGATGATAGGACACATCAGGGAACAAACTCCATCGTATTAGAGGGAGATGTAGAGAGTAGGAACTATAGGGGAAGGCAGATAATACACACAAGAAATAACAGAAGAGGTAGAAAGCAAGTCCTACTCTGAGATGAAGAGCTTAGCGCAGGAAAGGAATTCTTGGTGGGTCGTATAAAGGCAGTGTCAGATAAGTGTAATAGTGTAATATTGGAATGATAAAGTAAGATTGCATCCAGTCAATGACTTTTTCCTCAGCTATGTATGCAACGTTCTGTAGATTGCACACTTTCTCTCCATGATGTCATACTTCCTTCGTGACTTCATGTCACAAATATGCCACTTTAGGCCTTGACGGGCCATTCAGGAGACCAAATTATCCTACATTTTCAAAAGGAAAGTAACGATTAATCGAACGCCGGTCATCTTCAGCGTGAACAATGAACAGTTATGTGATCCCTAAATCTGCTAGGATGAAGTTACATAATGCTTCATTGAGTCCACGATTAAGACTAGTGTGGACCAATGTTCGTGAAAAGTTCAACAGAAATGGCATACAGGGCCAAGCAGTTGGCGGATAGTACAGATACTGAAATTTGTAAATGGTTATCTTATGTTCTTTCAGAATGTGTTTTTGTTTAGTTACGTGGTCTTATTAGTGGCGTCTTGCATTGGGATTATTTTAGTGATTAAATTACTCATACATAAGTAGAAGGCGTTCCCGTAAATTACGTGCGCTTGTCGCGCAACGTATTCTAGTTAAGACAGGCAACGCCTGTCTTACTGACAAATACTCTTTTGCGGTTAGTTAATCTGTCGGAATTGGCAATTTCAACTGACGAAGAGAATCTTTTGGACAAAGGATTAAATTTTAATCTTTCGGGAAATGTGGATTTATGAATTATTAAAAGGAAGATAACAGAAGTGAAAGGCGTTGTGAAATGCGTAAAATTTCCAAACCGATGCAATGACAGGATTGGACTCACTACTCATAAAGCCCTTCACAGTACTTTACAATCAGTTCATTTTTCAGAATGAGATTTTCACTCTGCAGCGGAGTGTGCGCTGATATGAAACTTCCTGGCAGATTAAAACTGTGTGCCCGACCGAGACTCGAACTCGGGACCTTTGCCTTTCGCGGGCAAGTGCTCTACCAACTGAGCTACCGAAGCACGACTCACGTCCGGTACTCACAGCTTTACTTCTGCCAGTACCTCGTCTCCTACCTTCCAAACTTTACAGAAGCTCTCCTGCGAAACATGCAGAACTAGCACTCCTGAAAGAAAGGATATTGCGGAGACATGGCTTAGCCACAGCCTGGGGGATGTTTCCAGAATGAGATTTTCACTCTGCAGCGGAGTGTGCGCTGATATGAAACTTCCTGGCAGATTAAAACTGTGTGCCCGACCGAGACTCGAACTCGGGACCTTTGCCTTTCGCGGGCAAGTGCTCTACCAACTGAGCTACCGAAGCACGACTCACGTCCGGTACTCACAGCTTTACTTCTGCCAGTACCTCGTCTCCTACCTTCCAAACTTTACAGAAGCTCTCCTGCTCCTCTCCCGAGTTCGAGTCTCGGTCGGGCACACAGTTTTAATCTGCCAGGAAGTTTCAGTTCATTTTTCAAATTCTTCTTCAGCAATAGTGTATCGTTGTCATAAAAGCTGATTAAGGGTAACTCTGTAGTACTTATTCCAGATGTTGATTATATTTCGAGAGTGGTAGATTTTTTTCAATTTAACAACATCGTTGAAGTTAATAAATGCCTCCTTGAAAGATATATTCGTGATATGACAAAACTTGTAAAAAATCTCTATTTTCTTATCTCCTCGTATTATGTGAAAAAAGGGACTGCAAAGAGTGCTAAATTACACACTCTCCATTTTAGAGCTTAAATTACTCATACATAAGTTGAATTATCCTATTGGTCCAATAGTGAACGGTTGTCAGTGACCTAATTACTTGATCACCAGTTTCTGCTATGCTACACTATCGCTGCGATTACTTTCACCTGAACGTGAAGTGTAAAAATATCTATTAAATGGCAATGCTTCTCAGTGACACCATCATTCCTCAGGAGAATATCATTGCCTCCCTAGACAAAAACCAACCGTTATACAAACACCACGATCATCAACACATTACAAATTATACGGGAGAATCTCTTAGGCACATGATACTGAATATCTGAGAAATATTTGAAATTCTTGAAATAAAACGCTCGTATTTATCTTTTAATTACCTCACGTTTAATAACAAAAATCATTTTCCGAGGGACGATTTGAGACGGTTTCCATTTTAGCTGATATTTTTATAAATGACATATAGAAGAATTTTTTAAGAACAATAAATCCATTGCTGACAATGTTCTTATTTATCGTAGATATGTCGCTGTATCTGTCTCATAACGATGTAAGAAACAGAATGTAATGAATGTGGTGAACACATTCAGTCAGACACATACAGATATAATAAAAATATTCAGTTTAACATGGAGCTGCATTATGATTGATGTCTCATCTTTCTTGATCAAAAGGTTAAAAGGGAAGTTGGAAATATTATTTTGGATACATTCTGTAAACCAACCACTACAGACACAATTATTGATGCTGATTCTTTCCACCCACGCATCCATAGGCGACCATATTTTTATATGATGTTCTACAGGCTAACATAGTTGAACCTTCATAGTGCTTGCATAGATAGGGAAACTGATGTTATTGTACTAATGGGCGTGAGTGAACAATGGATAAACAGAAAAGTTTATTTGTGGCATACGTGGGGGGTGGCGTTTTCAGTAAACAGAATCCAATCTACTTCAGTTAATGATAATGTCAAATATGTTTCAGTTTCCTTCTCAGGTCAGTTCTGACAATAAATCAATAGCATTTTTAGACAAGTCGAAGTACAGATCGGCTTTCGTCCACCGAAGAAGCTTAATTCTTGTCTTACGTACTTTGGTAGACTGAAAGCTTAATAAATTCCTGAAATCAGGCTTTTTAAAAAATTATGTGTTAATTATGTGACCGCATGTATGTAGGATGGACTGGTAACGATTTTATGACCAGGTTTAGGGAACGTGGTTATAAAAAAACTATTTCCCTAGGATGTCATCTGTCTAGCGACAGGCAACCTCTAGATTCAATTGGATATACAATGACCATCATACACCTGGAAGCGAAAAGTATAAATTTAGATATACTCGAGGCGCTTGAAATTTACGAGCATGGTATAGACAATACGCACAGCGTCCTACATGAGCGAATCAACTCAAGCCGCAAACGGTATTTTTCACGTCTTCAGCGACTTGTTGGACACATATTTTAGTATTTTTCTCTCTTTCTTCTGTCTATATTTCGCCATCCTTCTTTTCCTTTTATTTTAATTTTAGGTAATCTCCCAATCTACCTCCTCAACACCCGTTTCCTTTCCTGTTGAACTGTATGTATAATGTCTGCAACGAATCAGTGATTACGTTTCTGTTATCCCGTTAACTGATATTCCTCGTCTCCAGCTCTCAAGCCCTTTTATTTATGTTTTCTACAATATTAGTACCATGAACCAATGGTTCTTTTCGGGGTGTTGTCGTGTGATTGTCCATTTACCTTATTTACATCATCTACGTTAACTAAAAAATTAATATCAATGTTATCAGAGATACAAATGAATGAGTAATGCAGAGGGAAACATTAATGAAAATAGAAATTTAACTGTACTAATCAACAGAATACTTATGTATATTTTAGCCTGAAGCCTCGATTATAATCTCTCAAGCACTATTTACTCGCAATCTGGGTGCGAAAATATTCCATTGGTATTCTATAGATGAAAGTGAGCTTTTGACGTCATAACAGTAAGAATATAGAAACATTGCGGAAAAAGTTTGATTTATGATGGACAATCTCAAGATTTGTGTGGTGTATATTTTCTTAGTCAGCTAGTTAATACGTCAGGTTCATGAATGGTAGTTGTAAAATCAACAGTAAAGAAATTTCACCATAAGCTGTTTGTGTTAGTAATGTTGTTATAATTAAGAAGGCCTGACTCATTTAAATCACTAGGAGTGGGCTGTTCTGTACTAAAACTATAGAATGTCTATGCTACAAACTTAAAATGAACATATGCTAGGTAAAATCTTGGAGCCAAAATGGTCCTATGGAATAATATAGAGATATCTTGGGTGGATAATATAACTTCCAGCCCTGTATATAGTGGGTGATGCCAAACTTATCGAGTGTTAATTAGTAAAAAATAATGTGATCCCTGCTGTGTTGAACAGATGCCTGTGACTAAAATTTTGAAGAAAGTGCGGAATATTGAATAGCACGAAGTACCTGGTATATTTAATTTATTTCTATGAATTTCTGTAATTTCGTGTATACCTATTTGTATTTAGTGAGTGGGTAGTTTCACACACATATTAATACATTAACTCAATGTATGTAAAGGAGCCAGGTTATGGCTTTAAAATCCCATTTGGAGATACACAGATAAATAAGAAATGTACATTTATAGTAAAATGTCAGGAAAATTATCATGGTTTAAGAAGTGAATGAGGCGCGTGTAAGTAAACGATAGGTGCTATAGAATTCTATGTGCAAGTCTGAAATAAATAAACTTTATTCCATCCTATCTTTCTGTAAGCTCCGCAGTTAGAATTTTCATTCTTCCTCTCCTATAATGAGACCTATAAGGTTGCTGCGTAAGTTCGTAGTGTTTTTCCATAAGTTTAACACACACATAAAAGATACAAGTAACAGAGACTTTACTCTCCTTTACTATTTGCAACAGTCTGCCAAAAATTGTTCAAATGGCTCTGAGCACGATGGGACTTAACTTCTGAGGTCATGAGTCCCCTATAACTTAGAACTACTTAAACCTAACTAATTTATGGACATGACACACATCCATGTCCGAGGCAGGATTTGAACCTTCGACCGTAGCAGTCGCGCGACTCCGGACTGAAGCGCCTAGAACCGCTGGGCCACCGCGGCCGGCAACAGTTTGCCAACGCTGGGGTAACTTTCCGAGTCCATGACTGCAGAAATCACGTGGTCTTGAGGCGAAGAAATTTGTGACCCATGTTAGGAGCACATTATGATCCGGAAAAGGAAATTTCTTGGTTTATAGACAGAGAGAGAGGAAAAGGTGAAAATCTGAGGGCCTAATATCAGGCGAATAAGGTGGAACTGAAATGACTTCCAAACCCAACTCCTGAATAGTGCTTTTTGTTAGTCTAGTAAAGAGCGGGTCAGCTTTATCTTGGAGTAGCATCATTTCACGCAGTCTTTCTGGTCATTTGACTGCGTCTGTAGTACATCTAAGTCTTTGAGCAAGAATGTAAGCACTGATGGTTACGCTTGGGGAAGCAATTCATAGAACACAAAAGCGTCGCTGTTCCATCAGATGCATAACATTACCGCTTGTGGATGCGTGCAGGATTTTGCATGGGGAACTGCTGCTCTGTTTGGGCACAATCATTCCCACATTTTCCTTACGATAGCGTAGAGACACCATTTGTCGTCACGAATAACAATACAGTTCCTGAGTGGTCTATAATGTTCAAGAGCCAATTGATGACGAGCAAGGACCGGTGTGTCATGCTCAAAAGTATCCCGAAGACCTGAATTGGGTTTCGCCTGATTTGCATGCAACCCACCGAACGTAAATTTCTTGCGGTCCTGTCATCTCGTTTCGGTACAGTCGCTTTACTATACAAAATGGCTACCACAAGTGACCAGCAGAAAAAAACTACTCTGTACGGCGATAACTCCAGGTGTAAACTTATACCACGATACTACACATTCAGAGAATACCTGAGACAGTCCTTAAGGCTTGTAAATTCAAATTTATTACAGGGAGTCACACTAGTAAAGTGTTAACACACTCATCGGTGCCTGACATAGATAACTACCTTTACTCTAACACAACAATCATTCTTGAATTCTTGTTCTCTAAAAGATTTTACAAGCGTCAATGAACAGACGTTCACTTGGCTAGTGCTTTTGTATAAACTGATTAATTAACTAACCACTTAGAAAAACCACTGTTAACTGCGTCAAGCACTCTATGGATGCCTCACGGTCAACAACCTACCACTAGTACTTTCACTATCTCCATGATGGCTCGTTGCTCTACGTGCAGTTCGAAAACCACCGATCGTACTTATTGTCTCACACAAAGTAACATTAAAAATGTGAGTTATTGGTATTTTGTGAGACTCGACCACAACATTAATCGTCATCGCTGACTAACCATAATGATACGTGATATAATACATTTTCAGTCAATATCAGTTAGCAGAGCTGAACTTTAAACTGCATGACGTAATTCTATGTACTGGATCGGAACAACTATGTAGAAACAGTTTTCCCTGTTAACTAACGACGATACGTGTTAAATGTGGTTTCATTCCCAAGTAACAAACTTGAAATGACGTAATGTTTGTGTTGGATGGCGATTCGAAACCAGCACCTAGTCCTATTGTTATGTAAGCAAAGACAAAGGCCGGATATCGAATTTTCTCACCAGCAGCGAGATGTCTGAAGCTGCAGTTACGAGAAAATTAATAATTTCTGCATTTTCATTTGTTTTCCGTCTACTAATGGACAATAAATAAAGGTTACTTTCAGCAGAAACAAGATGTGCACATGTTTGAACTTGAAGTAAAATGAAGAGTACAGTGATGACTGGGAATCGAACCCCGTGCACATTAGTGTTGACTACACAAGAAGCCACGCTAACTGTCGAATTATTTTTCACCAGTAGCTAGATGTGGCATGTGTGAACTTGAAATGATGTAACGAAAAGATCGGCGTTTCTCTGGGAGTCGAAACCGTCGCATACCGGTACTGACCATGAATAAAGAGATGTTAAAAACCAAACTAAATCTCTGTCAACAGTTAGGCGCGCTCATGATAAAGTCTGAAAAGATATGAATTTTTTTTGCCGAACTAGGATTCGAACCCTGACACTCGCCTTACGTGAAGAACTTGAGGAGAACCTTGGGCAAACAACGATTTACGGCAGTAAGTCGTCACGATGGGATTAATCCCGGGAAACCAAAACCAACATATTCAACATCTTAAGCTGAAGTAAAAGAATACGTGCCCGCTGACCTTACATGGCGTTTGGCTCTGCACCTAGAATAAAAATACTAGTGTAAGAAAGGTTGCTGGTGATAGAATTTTTACGTGCTGCCACTTAGCCTCTTTCATGACCTTACCTAACGTGTAGTCAGTAGTGAAAAGATATCGTGTTTCATGTCAATCTGGAACCACAGTGGAATCGTATGTTCTTAATTTGGTGTAATCAGGGGTAAACCGGATCCACCAGTACTTATTAGGAACAGATACTATCCTAGGATCAAGTTCCCAGACCACCGAGCTCCTCATATGACTGGGTCATGATTTTGTCTTAGCACTGGTATTCAACACCGGATGAGAGTTTTGACTTCATGACTCCCTGAGTAGATTACAGTCGGTTCAATACATTCAGTTTTTGGAACTTCCTGTCAGGTTAAAACTGTATGCCAGACCGAGACTCGAATTCGGGACCTTTGCCTTTCGCGGGCAAGTGCTCTTCCAACAGAGCTACCTAAGCACGACTCACGACCCATCCTTACAGCTGTACTTCGGCCAGTACCTCGTCTCCTACCTTTCGGACTTCAGCGGATTTTCCACTGCAGAGTCAACATCTCATTCCGAAAACATCCCTCAGGCTGTACCTAAGCCATGTCTCTACAATATCCTATCTAGCAGAAGTGCTGGTATTGCAAGTTTCGCAGGAGAACTCCTGTGAAGTTTGGAAGATATGGGACAAGATACTGAAGGAAGTACAACTGTGAAGAGTGGCTTTCAGTTGTGCTCGGGTAGCTCAGTTGGCAGAGTACTTGCCGGCGAGAGGCAAGGGTCCCGAGATTTAGTATCGGTGCGACGCACAATTTTAATCTGCCAGGAAGTTTCATATCAGGGCACACTCGGCTGAGGAGTAAAAATCTCATTCTGCATACAATTCTCGCCCAACTAAAGCGCCATTAATCAGTTGCCTCGGCTAACCAGTGCGTACATTCAACTTCATTTTGTAATCGCCGAAATCGAATTACATAATGGGTATCTAAGCAAACTGTCAACTTTGTAGAATGCGGACGTTTCCACAGGAAGTGCTGCTTCCTATTGACCTAATCTCCATGGTAAACATTGCTCAGTGCAAAAGAAAAGCTGAGTTATTGAAACCGATTCTTCGGTAGTGTAGTAAATTACTACTCGTAGGTCTGGTAACAGTAACAATGTGCTGAAAGCTCAGATATGATTTACTTCATCTTCCCGCCCGACAGTAACAGCAATTTCTCACGAACATATTTCCGTGAACATCTCGTGGCTACCTGTTCTGATGGGAATAATTTTTCCTCCGCCGGCTTACAGCCACTTTAGACGCTACCCGGCGGCAGCCCAGGTGATGGTGATGTATCGTACTTGGGCCTACGATCTAAAGCAGACGTTTGTCCACCCACGTTGGCAAATAAAAGATTATTTAATATTGTAGTTTCTTCTTCAGCGTGAAATATCTTCTATAAACAGTGTGTATACCTTGTAGAAAGAACAGCGTTATACCCAATATTTTCACTGCATATGAAGGGCTTATTTCAATAGCGGTAAAAGTCCATTTTCTTCATATTGAGATACAGAGTCCTAAAGTTAAATGAGCGCTGAAAAATTTGCACTTGAGATACCAGAAATATTCAAGCATATGGCTTCTTGCTAGATATGAACCTTTCTTTCTGTTTATTTGGCTCATTAAATTCAGAAGCATTATACACAGAAAAGTGGAGGTAATTGACTTGTGCCACTATTTAAATAAGCCCTTCATATGATGTGAGGAATACTAAATTTGTTAGCTACCACTGCACTCATAGTTTACCAGGAAAATTATATTGGTACTTAGATTTGTGACTGTTGTGGATTTAATACAACCGAGAAGGCAGGAAGCTCAAACGTCTGTGCCCTGTACGGGCTGAATGTTATGGAAGAAGTGAAGTCGAATAATAGCTTTCTCGTGTCATTTAACGTGAGTTATTTGTCACATTGCGCTAGACGAACCTCTGTAGTACTGTCACATACAAGTTAAAATGTTATTCTCCTGTGTTATCAGAGCCAGGAATCAACAAAATTTCGATTCTGTGGGTGATATCGTTTTCACTGACCTAGCTCCCTCACAGTACTAGTAACGACTAAGAGAGGTAATTCACAGTGAAGACGAGATTAAATGTAGCTTCTGTTTGGAATATCCTTCCTGGATTAAAACCATGTATTTGATCGTTAGACGACACACCATAAGTGAAAAACGTTCATAATATTTAACTGAACCACAAAGACAATATCAAATGAATGTAGCAGGATAATTCTGTGAGACCCCAGGAAGTATCTCGACTATCACAGGGTTGCCACACTTAGTCTAAAATGTTGCCAAGTCCCAATCATATTCACAGCAGGAAGGAATACTTTTCCACAGCCGACGAATTTTTTGAACAGGCTAGAAATCCAAGAGGAGAGTTTGCTCTTCAAAGAGGCTGCGCGAGTTCAGAACGGCCGCTGAATTAGTTTATGACCTATTCATTTTCACCAGTCGGAGCTGTAGGCATAGTTTATCAGCTTTTATGTCACCTGCAAGCCTTAGACCGAAAGCCCGTCTTACTAGAGTAACTCTCCCACCGTGAATATTACAGTAGTTCACAGAATATCCTCACATCAGATAGAGAACAGACAACTAATTTAATATCTTATCATTTATTGCAGTACACAAGTCGATGCATCCATCTTTAATACCCAAAGATCTTAGCTCGTTCCATTCACTGAAGCGCTCTCTGCTCGTCCAGTTGTTAAGTGAAATTACATTTTCGCTATGAATAATAAACAAATCTGGATGAATTTCTTCTCAACCAGCTTGTTCCTATAGGCTTGTAGATGAAATTTTATAATGTAACTCGGTGTTCTCACAGCAATCAACTACGGCTACTCACGCAACAATCTGATTCATGGTTGCTAGGGGACCTATGATTTGTTTGCAGTATGATGAGTCATAAGAGTAATTTTTAGCCAATATTTCTCGGATTTTGACCCAAAACCCAGAAGAACGCGGTATATCAACCTTTTCATACTTCGTTACACACAATAATCCCAGTAGCATAAATCCTGTTCTGTAGTTTTCGGTAAATCCGGTGGACCCAACATATGATACAACAAAAGAACATTCTAGGCTAATCAGGTCATCGCATTCCTGGTTTTTGGTGGTGTCAGCTACTTTACTCGTTATATACTGGGGGGGAACATGCTCCGACGTGTATAAATCACCATATATCGTTGTAGGTTTATACCTACAATATCAGCTCTTTGTTATCAGCGTTAGTGTTCTCCTTTTACAATGACAATTAAGTGAACAGCAAAGGTAAAGGAGAATATCACTCGAGATGAACATCGTATGCTTCCATCTTTCCATCTCAGCATTCAAGAAATAGATAAAATAAGCGATATAAGAACTTCTAAGAACGTACGAATAACAGCAATAATAATATTGTAGTAATAGTTAACTCAAGTTTGGCGCATTCCAACATCGATTAAGGGCTATAAAAATGTTGCCTGTTCAGTCTATACAAAAGTGCAGTACGAACTCATCGATTTTCTTAAGACGCCATTACTGAATATCATTCTGTTCCTTTTCAACTACATCAGAGAAGGGAAAATGCAAATGACTTTACATATACCACTTTTTGAGCGATTCTCCAGCCTATGGTAAAAGTTGCATTGGCATCAGCAAACAAACGCGATATCATAGAGCTAGTGAAGCCCCGATGTGTAGAACATTCTCTCACTGCTCTAGTAGCAGTTACGGCAGAAAGAACAGCATATTGTTCATAAAGCGGAAGAAAAGAGCGGTTATAAAAATTTGCGAGTGAAATTACTTTCTAGCAGTCACAAAATTACATTTTCTCATTGTCATTTATTACGTTCAGTAAGTTTCACCGAAGTTACCAGAAAATACTCAATGAATTTGGAAGCATGAGTGACTCTAGTCGACGCTCAGAGTTGCCTAACAAATGTTGTGATATTTCCAAGTCTCAACTTTTCGAATAGCAAAAACCTACTTTTGGTTGGCTCTCAATATCTCGCTGTAATGCTGCTACCCAAATCCTGCTATATATCTGGGCTACCAGTCAACAACTAGAGGGCAGGCTTCATTCGACGCACATACAGAATACATCACTGAGTTTACACAGATTCTATCCAATAATTACAATTATCTGAGTATGTATAATAGCAAAGAAATCGAAATAAAGTATTCTGTGGTTTATGTAACTGTGTTATTATATGTGTAATTGTGTAATGAACATATAAATGAGTCATGATAATTGTCAAAGATGAAAAATCGTACTTAAAATTTTTGGAATGAGCCGTTCCTACGCTAAGGAATATTTCTAGGATAGTAAGACATCAAAGTTGACCAGCAATTCTGTACACCACTATAATTTTCCTGGTGGATATTGCGCGCAGTGGTAGATTACATACGTAGTATTCCTCACATCGTATGCAGTGAAAATACTGGTTACAGATTTGTTGTTACTGCAATGTGTACACAGTCTTTGTAGAGGATACTTCACATTGAAGAAGAAATTAGAATATTAAATAAAATTATGTACGCCAATATGAGTGTACAAACGTCCACTGTGGATCATAGGTTCATGGCTGAGGGCGGCTAGCGTCAAGCGGCCGTAGGCCGGCCGAGGAAAAATTATTCCGATCGGAGCAGGCATCGACGAGCTCCTCACGGAAACGTTTTCCGAGGTTTATCTGTTACTGGCGGGTAATAAGATGAAATAAATTATTTCTGACCTACCAACAGATTGGTACTGTTACCAGACCGACGAGTAGTAATTTACTGGGTGACCGAAGAATCGGGTTCAATAAATCAGCTTTCCTTTTGCACTGCGCTACGCTTACCATGGAGAGTAGTTTATTTATTTAACCTCTCCAGATTAGAGCCATGAGGCCCTCTCTTACATCGGACCAGTGTTACACTCATGCACCATTTTACTCATCATAGTTACATCATGACAGTAATCTGAATAAGAAAAATAGATTAATCTAATGGCAATATGAATAGAGACTAATGTCTAAGACCTAATAAACTAAAATCTGGCCGTATTTTTACAACATCTGCTATACACAAAAACTATGATAAAAGCATTAATAATAACAGTAAAAGAAAAAATGAAATAGTAATGGTAAACATGAGAAAATTTGCGATAGTATTGACGATTTGTGCAGATGTACTTTAATATATTGTTGTATAAAGTATCTGTTTACTAGCATAGCGATCTTTGGACAAGGGAGATTTAAGGAGGCCGCATTCGTTAAGAAAAAAACTGAGAACTGCGGAAGATCTAGTAGGAAAGAAGGAAGTAATGGGGTGAAGTGCATTCATATACAGAGGAAGACATTACTGTTTCTTAAGGAGATACATCATTAACTGTTTTTGAAACCGCACATGCCGGCCGGGGTGGCCGAGTGGTTCTAGGCGCTGCAGTCTGGAACCACGTGACCGATACGGTCACAGGTTCGAATCCTGCCTGTATTGTTGTTGCCGTGCACCGGCCTTTGGTATGGTTGACTGTTTTTATTTATCACGCGGTGCATAGTTTTGAGAGGAGGGATAGAAATTAGCTTGTGGATGGTAATCATTCCTGTTATAAAGAAAGTTTTGTTTAAATCTCTTGTTCCTGCCATTTCCATTCCCGTACTCATTACCACGGTTGTACGTACCAGCCTTGCTGTATGTTCATATCTGACATTTTGTGTTGACCATTCGAGTTATGTTGTTACTTTCTCCTTTTGTGTTAGATCGATGGAATTTAAAAGGGGTGAAAAATATTCTGTATCGTGTTATCGTGTAGTAATTAATTTCTGACGAATGTGCGATGGCAAACTACCTTAAAAAAATTTTTAAAACACCAACATGACAAATAGGATTCGTCCAATAACGTGTTTTATTGAGATACTTCTCAAAATACGATCGCAAGCTACCAACCTAACCTAACCTAACCTACCTAACGTAACCTAACCTAACCTAACCTAACCATGTGTGTGATGTCCTTAGGTTAGTTAGGTTTAAGTAGTTCTAAGACCTAGGGTACTGATGACCTCAGAAGTTAAGTCCCATAGTGATCAGAGCCATTTGAGCCAAACCGCACATGTTTGTAAGTTCTCTAATGTAACGAAGGTGGTTATTCCAGAGTCGGGTTGCTGCTACTGTAAAGGACTTCGAGAAGGTGACTGAGAAATGAAGTTGAGCTGAGAGGATTTTATTATGATGAGAAGGTGTGTTTTTGTCATGTTGTTCAGACATGAGCGTTAAGGACGATGAGAGATATGAGGGACAGTGTACGTTTATAAGACAGTAGATGAGACACAGTGTATGAAAATCTCTGCGTTTGTCTGCACGCAGCCGGGACAGTTTTGCATATCGAGGTGAAATGTGATCAAAAAGTCGAATGTCACAGATGTATCGGACGGAGGCATTCATGACCAGTTCCAGACGTTGCGAATTTTCCTGTGACAGACCTTGTAGAATAATATCGCTATAGTCAATGATTGAGAGTATAAGCGTTTGTACTAATTTCTTTTTCAGATCGAAACGGAAGAGTTTTTTATATTTTTGTAGGGCATGAAGTGATGCTGATGCCTTTCTGCATACTGAAGTTACGTGCTCTGTCCAATTTAGATTTTCATCTGTTATTACTCCCAAACTCTTTGCTGAGGGAGGGAAATTGATATTTGTTCCATTTAGGATTAGAGATGTTACGGATTCCCGATGTTTTGGACTAGTGAGCTTAGAATGACCAACAAGTACTGCTTGGGTTTTGATGGGTTGAGTTTTAGCCCTATGTTCTGTGTCCATTTTGATAGTGCATCGAGGTCAGTATTGAAATTTTCAATAGCTTTTTTAAGATTTATTCGTTTTGCACTTAGATACAACTGAAGGTCATCAGCATACGTGTGATATTGGCAGTAGGTCAGAACCGATGACACATCATTGACATACAGAGAGATGAGTTTGGGACCTAATGCTGAGCCTTGGGGAACGCCTGACGCTACCCACCGCCATTGTGATTTTATATTCCCGGACAGGACACATTGCCAACGAGACGTCATGAATAAGCGAGAAATTTAGACCGCTAAGTTTGGTAGGTAGGAATCGAAGTTGTCAGTATCAAGTGCTTTGCTGAAATGTAAGAAGCAAATGATAGTCGCTTCTTGTCTATCCAGGAAAGTTTCAGGTACCTCTGTCAGCTTTAACAATACTGATGCTGTGCTTAGATGTTTACGGGAACCTGATTGGCACTCTTCTAGTAAGTTGTTAGTAGTTAGGTAGGTGAGGTGGTCATGGACTACAAAATAAGTGGAAGCTACACTTCCTGTGGAAGCTTCCGCATCGCGCAGTGTTGGCAGTTCGTGTAAATGACAATTATGCGGTTTTATTTCGGCGATTACAAAATGAAGTAGAATCTAAGCACTGGGTAGCTGAGGCAGCTGGTAAATGGTGATTCGATTGAGCAAGAATTGAATGTACTGAATCGACTGCAATCCTTTCCAGGGCGTCACGAAGTCGGAATTCTCATCCGGGATGGCGTACCCTTGTTACGCCGAAACCAAGGCACAGCCGTATGAAGAGTTCGGTGGTCTGGAATCGTGATACTAGGTGAGTATTTGTTTTTAATATGCACTTCAAGTTCAAACATGGGCACATCTCGCTTCTGGTGAAAGTAATCTTTATTTAATTACCATCAGTGGACATTACGGCGGCAGGTACGGGGCTGGTATTGCGGGAAGGTAGAAATTAGTGATTTTCTCATCACTGCAGTTCGAGACATCTCGTTACTGGTGAGAAAATTCGATATTCGGTCTTTGTCTGAGATTACACAACAATCGGACTAGGTGCTGGGTTAGAATCGCTATCTAACACATACATTACATCATTTCAAGATTGTTACTTGGGATGGAACCATATCTAAAATATTTTGTTCTTAGTTAACAAGGACAACAGTTTCTGGATAGCTGTAAACACAATTTCATCACGTACTTTAAAGTTCAGACTTTCTAGCTGATATTGGGTTCACATGTATTATATAACGTCTCTTTATGGTTAGTCAGCAATGACGACTAGTGTTGTGCCCGCATTTCACAACATATGAATAACTTACATTTTTAAGGTCACTTTGCGTTAGATAACAAGCACAATACGTGGTCTTCCTACTGCACATAGAGCAACGTGCCATCAAGAAGATGTAGTTGTAAAATTACTACTGATAGCTTGTTGACGGTGAGGCTTCGATAGAGGGCTTGACGCTGTTAATCATGGTTTGTCTAAGTGGTTAGTTAATTAATCAGAAGGTACAAAGGCACTCGTCAAGTTAACGACGGTTAACAGATGGTTGGAAAATCTTTTAGAGAACAAGAATTCAAGACTGACTGGCGTGTTGCAGCTACAGTCATTGCTTGTAATAGGTACTAATGAATGTGGTAACAGTTTACAAATATCACTTTTTCTATTAAATTTGAATTTACAAACGTTAAGGACTGCCAAAAGTATTCCCTTGTATTTTTAGTTTCATGGTATCGATTTACACCTGGAGTTATCGCCATGCAGTGCAGTGTTTCCTTGTGGTCACTTGTGGTAACCATTTTTCATAGTCAAGCGACTGTACCTAAATGAGATTACACGACCTGCAACAGAGTTACTTCATGTTGGCTGCATGTAGATCAGGAGAAACCCATTTCAGGTAGTTCAGACACTTTTGAGCATGATACTACATAAGGCCACCTCCTTATTTTTGTGATTTTGGCTTACAGCATGAGGCACCCATACACCCAATTTTAGAACAGTTCCCATTGCATGCAAATGTCGCACGATGGTGGATTGATCCCAGTTCATCACATTAGCCAGTTATCGAGAAGAGTGGCGTGGATCATTGTAGATTGATGCGTTTGGACGATTTTCAACAAATCCCGAAAATCTTCCAGTAAGAGCAGAGTCGCTATTGTGACTTTAAGCGAAGCAGCCATTTTCTCGCCGTTCTCCGAGCAACGGCATATCCTCGTACACGGTGCAAAGGTGTCTGACTGCCTCCACTTCTGTCACGTCTCTTCTGAACTCAAAACAGGAGAAAACGTCGGAAATGTTGGCACTCCATTTTCTAGCATCCACGGTTCCTCTCATTGTCTACTAATGACAAAATGACAATATCGAAACTTAAATATCAGTACTGAACTACAAACAAAAAAACGACCATTGATAAATAAACCCATAGTAACTGGAATACCGACACCTAAAACGCAAACACTATGAACTTATGCACCGACGTAACATAAAATTTTTATTGAAATTATTTAATTACTTAGTTTCATTTTTTACTATCACGAGGTTCCTGTTTTCTTATCCTTCGACTTTGATGTATCTTTGCATCTTTGCAGCACTGATTTGAGTTGCCAGATAGCACTGCGGCGCCCATAATATTCATGTGTAATACTTACATAATCACTGCATTAGTTAATGTTGCTTCATGTGGTCGCTTTGGCACTTGTTGATACTACGATCCATTCGGTATATTGTATGTTAAGAATCGTTCTTTGCGTGTTGGTATTGTATTCCATTATTTTTGTGAAGTATACGTAGTTTATACTTTGGCACTAAATTGCGCCGCATTCGCTACGTCAACGCCACCAGGTGTTGAAAATGTGTGTCTTAGTACAGGCCGAGGGGTCTAGGGCTAGCGTGTTTGACTACTGCTCAAAAGGTCCTCGGTCTCATGTTCGAATCCCGCCACCGTTTAAATAATTAATAATAATAGTTAGTAATCAGTATGGGCGGCCGAAGTCTTCGCCATAAGAAGTCAGCCTCATTCTGCCAACGGTCTTTGCAAAGAGTGAGGAGGAGTGGACAGAGATTTAGTGCACACTCTTGGCATTAGCTGTGGAAACTGTCCCTAAACGCGGAAGAATCAGCAGTGATCAACGGTATGAGGATGCAGAAGGCAATGGAAAGTACTGCATTAAAGACACGTAACGTTTATTCACAGAACATGTGGCCTATAACTGAAAATGCTTCATGATAATCTCTCCATTAGCGAAAGATTCCGGAATAGTCCCCCATTTGGATCTCTGGTAGGGTGACTGCCAAGGCGGAGACCACAGTGAGAAAAAGGTTGAATAACCAACGAAAGGGTAACGTTCTATGAGTCGAAGCGTGTAATGTCAGAACCTTGAACGTGGTAGGGAAGCTACAAAATATGAAAAGCGAAATGCAAATGCTCAATCTAGATACAGTAGGGGCCAGTGAAGTGAAATGGAAAGAGGACAAGGATATCTGCTCAGAAAAGTATAGAGTAATATCAACAGCAGCAGAAAATGGTATAACTAGTGTACGATTCGTTATGAATAGGAAGGTAGGCCGGAGAGTGTGTTACTGTGAACAGTTCAGTGACAGGACAGTTCTTACCAGAATCGACAGCGAACCAACACCGACAGCGATAGTTGAGGTATACATGCCGCCGATGTCGCAACCTAAAGATAAAGAGATAGAGGAAGTACACGAGGATATTGAAAGAGTAATACAGTACTTAAAGGGAGATGACATCCCAATAATCATGGGCGACTAGAATATTGTTGTAGGGGAAGGAGTAGATGAACAGTTGAAAGGAGAGTGTAGGCTTGGAACAAGGAATGAGAGAGGAGAACCACTAACTGAGTTCTGTAATAAATTTCAGCTAGTAATAGCGAATACACTGTTCAAGAATCACAAGATTAGGTGCACTTTGTTAAGGCTGGGTGATAAGGGAAGATTTCCATAAAATTACATAATGGGGATATAGAGATTGCGGATTGAGATATTGTGTCGTAAGACGCACCCAGGAACAGATGTAGACTCTGGTCATAATGTAGTAGTGATCAAGAGCAGGCTGAAGTTTAAGAGATTAGTCAGGAAGAATCAATATGCAAAGAAGTCGGATGAGGAAGTATTAAGGAATGACTAGATGCGCTTGAAGTTCTCTAAGGCTATAGATACAGCAATAAGGAACAGCTCAATAGGCAGTACCGTTGAAGGGGAACAGATATCTCTAAAAGGGGCAATCACTTTTGTTGGAACGAAAAAAGAAGATAACTGCGAGGAAACCATGAGTAACAGAATAAATACTTCAGCTGATCGATGAAAGAAGGAAATACAAAAATATTTAGGGAAATTCCGGAATATAGAAATACAAGTCACTGAGTAATGGAATAAATAAGATGTGCAGGGAAGTTTAGACGAAACGGCTGCACGAAAAATGTGGAGAAATTGAAAAAGAAATGACTATCGGAAGGGCAGACTCAGCATACAGGAAAGTCAAAACAATCTTCGGTGGCATTAAAAGCAACGATGATAACATTAAGAGTGCATCGGAAATTCCACTGTTAAATGCGGAGGAGAGAGCGCATAAGTGGAAAGAGTACACCGGATGCCTCAATGAGGGGGAAGATTTGTCTGATGTGAAAGAAGAAGAAACAGGAGTCGATTTAGAAGAGATAGGGGACCCAGCATTAGAGTCAGAACTTAAAAGAGCTTCGGAGGATTTGAGATCAAGCAAAGCGGAAGGGATACATAACATTCCATCAACATTTCTAAAATCATTGGGGGAAGTGGCAACAAAGCAACTGTTCACGTTGGTGTGTAGAATGTAAGAATCTGGGCATATACCAGCTGACTTCTGGAAAAATAACATCCACACAATTCCGAAGAATGCAAGAGCTAACATGTGCGAGAATTATCGCACAATCAGGTTAACGGCTCATGCATCGAAGTTGCTTACAAGAATAATATAAGAAGCATGGGAAGGACAAGATACTAGAGAGGCAGTTATGATGTTGCAGTTGTAATGGAAGCTATATTAAAGGAAAGTCAAGAGACATTCATAGGAATAGTCAACCTGGAAGAGGCGTTCGACAGGGTAAAATGGTGGAAGGTATTCGAAATTCTGAGAAAAACTGGGGAAAGCTATAGGGAGAGAATGGGAATACGCAGTATGTACCAGAGCCAAGAGCAATAATAAAAGTGGACGACCAAGAAAGAAGTGCTAATATCAAAAACGGCGTAAGACAGGGATGTAGTGTTTCACCCATACTGCTCAATTTCTACATAAAAGTAGCAATGATGGAAATAAAATAAAGGTTCAGGGGCGGAATTAAAATTCTGAGTGAAAGGATATCAAAGATCGCTGATGACATTGCTGTCCTGAGTGAAACTGAAGAACAATTACATGAAATTAAAGACTTCAACTACCCAGGCAGTAAGTAACCAAAGGAGCAAGGATGACGTCAAAAGCAGACTAGCGCTGGCAAAATGGGCATTCCTGGCCAAGAGAAACTTACTAGTATCAAGCATAGGCCTTATTTTGAGGAAGAAATTTCTGACACTGTACGATTGGAGGACAGCATTTTATGGTAGTGAAACGTAAGGTGTGGGAAACCGGAACAGAAGAGAATCGATGCATTTGAGATGCGGTGCTACAGGCGAACGTTGAAAAGTAGGTGTACTGATAAGTTAAGCCATGCGGAGAGGAAAAGAATATTTGAAAAAACTAACAAAGAGAAGGAACAGGACCATGGGACACCTGTTAAGACAATAGGGAATGAATTACATCCACGATACGAGAGGGAGCTGTAGAGAGCAAAATCTATAGAGGAAGGCAGAGACTGGAATACATCTAGCAAATTATTGAGGACGTAGGTCGCAAATGCTATACTTAGATGAAGAGGGTGGCACAGGAGAGGAATTCATGGCGGGGCGTATCAAACCATTCAGAAGACTGATGTCTAAAAAAAAAAAAAAGAAAGGTGAACATTAATCTCTCGTTAGTCTACTTATCGTCGCTACTTTAGTATCTGTGTGCAACATGGTGTTCTATATTAGATGCCTCCCAAGGAAAGAAAATTCTTGTGCCTCAGATTAACTTGGTTTTGTAAACAATTTTCGTCTTATACATGCTATGTATTTTTATCTTGATTTCTACACATTGCTGATAGCGATAAGGTGCGGAAAGCATAATATTCTAATAATAAAGTCAGGTTGCGTCCATCAACTACTTTTTCCTCACAACGACTTCTTTCTCAGCGACATGTTTAGTGTTTTGCAGACTGCACATATTGGATAGTATGTTTTCTTTGTCTTATGAAGTGCCCAGTTCACAAATATGGATTTAAAAAGTACGTTGGGAATTACCGGGGCCTCTTTGAAAACTGATAATGACCTATCTGAATATTTGCGATGTTTTCTCGGATTGCCCATCATCTACACAAGTCTGAAGCTATTGTTGATAGTGTCTGCAGAACATTAATACACAACATGAATAGCAATTGGCCCAAGACATTTCCCTGGGCGCTGCCTTGAGTTTATAATACTCTCAGGAAAAAAAGAGCTCAACCTAAGCTGGATCTTCACCTAGTGAGATTTTTCTTTCGCCCCGATAGTTACGGTTCGACTGAAATATTTCCTTCACTCTGAAAGTTTTGTCCCATTTAAACACGGACTGAAAGCATACAGCCACCATCAAGCTCCAAAAGCCTCTCGGCACAGCCTTACAAGCTACCTTGTTGCAAAGAGGCAGGTTTTTTGTAGAGTTGCAGTACTCTTTACAACCACTCTTCACCACTCAGCAGTGCCAACCAACAGCTCAAGGAATTACTAGCACTGTTCACAAAATATAGAGAATGAGAGACACTCGGGAGCAATGCAAGAGTTTTCATGCCACATGGCAGATGTTGCCGCCGCTCTTCTCGACTCACAGTCAGAAATTCGGTCAACCTGCATGAAAATTGGCAGGGGTGGCTGTGTAGTGTCGATCGTTTGTTCGATGAGTTCGCAAAACTGAGCCCAACAATGACGAAGAAGAAACGATGGGAAATTCAGTGAACTAAAGGACATAGTTGGAAAAATGAAGAAAACTGATGAGCAAGGTCAGCTTCGTGATCAGAATGACGGTGACTAATTAAACAGTGAAAGGAGAACCTAGTAATGCCTCGGAAGAAGTGGTTCAGGTGCTGCTTCACACAAAGCGTCCTAACGTTGCGTTCTGGAGGTGTGAGTCTATTTTCGGCAGACTTTTCAGTCTTCGAGTCGGGTCCCTACGTTCGTTTTGATATCTATCATCATCTGTGAAATATCCTCCATTCCTTCTTATGATCCAATGTTTGAATCTTTAAGCATCTGTCCCTGTATCCTTTATCTGACTCCAGCCACATAGTACTACGTTGACGCTGCCATTCCGAGATAGTTACTTAACAATAGAAACCATGCATACATACAACCACATGGCGTCGTCTGTTGGGAGTCCTCCACCTAGTGGGAACAGGCTACATCTTTACCAACAGCTGAAGGTGGGAGTCGATCTAGCCTAGACAGCTACTTCGGAGCCACGAGATATGCAAGATCAGCACTGCCAGTAGTCAATAAAAGCCACAGGACACGAGATGAGATCGATACATCACGCAGATATCGCAGCTGCCATACATATCGAGAAGTAATGAGCACTCTCGGGAGTGGTAGGATGAAGTGATTAATCTTCCCGCCACCCACCCCCCGATTTGCTCAATTATCGTCGTGTTTATGCTCAGACAAATCTCTCTTGAGTTTGCAGTTACATAGAAGCCTTGTTAATTAAAAGAATGATAAACATAAATGTTTCTATGTATTTATCATTTCCGAATTTAAAACACAAAATTTTGGGGCACCCACAGTGGGACAACCTCATCTGCATACAATTCTGTCAGTCAGCTCAATTTTATCACATTATGGCACTCAATATGGGGTGATCTCGTGTCATATCAATCTGTTTACATTATTACATTTTGGCGACCAACGTTAGGTGACTTCATTTGCATACAGATTTCTCAGTTTATTTTCACTATATTTTCGACAAGCAGGTTCGGACTCGTTGCATATTAATCACTCGCTTTTGATATTACTCCATTTTTAGTACCCAGTCTGGGGCGACCTAATCAGCAGTCCAGTCTGAATCAATTTATTACAAGCTACTTCCATTTCTGTTGCATATTTAGTTTCACATCACAAATGGTCGTACTTTTATTAACAAGGGTAAAGTGTTGTTCCGAGTGAGTTGCGTTTCAGAGGTCAAGATATACGGCATATACCGGGTTGTTTTTACCCGCGCCATTCCGGCTATCATGTGAGATAAGCACGAGTTGGGTTTAGCTTCACTGCTTGGTAAAATCATGTCATGCCATTACAGGAAATGCATTAGTATTTTCTGGTGTAAAAAATTTCCTCTCTTTTATTGCTATTCACATCCCGTAACTTACTGTTTTGTGCCTTGGGTTTCTTGCAGCTGATATTGGACAATCGACGGCGTGCACAATATTCAAGGTAGGAGGAACGGCAGCATCGGTCGCAAGTACCTGTTCGTTAACTGTAGTGTGAAGTGGCACAGTGTGCTACTTTATTTACAAGGAATCATTACGGTGAAGACAGTTCACAGTAGCTGAAATCGATATGCAATAAACATTAAAAATGTACGGCCGAGGCTGCCCTTCCTTCTATCTTCGATCTTGGAGAACGATGTTCCTGATCGCACGATATTCTTCCCAGTCAAGATTGCCTTGCAGTTTCAGTTTAACGAATTATGCTTTGGATTGGATTTCATCGGAGGTTCTGCCTGATATGCTACATGTTCCTCAACAAGAGCAGCGTTATTAATCTTTCCTTACTTTTTCCACCTTTGACATAAAAGTTAATTTCTGTAGTCCGTTTTGAATAAGGGATGGGGACGTCTTTCCGGCGGGTTGAGTGTGTGTGTGAATTCCTAATGGACCAAACTGTTATGGTCATCGGTCCCTAGAGGTAAACACTACTTAAAGTAACTTAAACTAACTTACGCTAAGAATAATACACGCACCCATGCCCGAGAGAGGGAGGGGCAGTGCTATCCGAGCATGGTGCTTCAAACCATGCGGCCATTCCGCGCGGCATTTTTCGGTGCGTGAATACTGTCTGCTTGTAAGTAAAATAGCATTTTAAGTAGTAGGGTCATTATATTACTGTCACAAGTGCTCGACTGGACGGAGATTGGTTAACCAGTGGAAAAATGCTCCTACCGTAGAACAAAAAAGGCTAATATGCTATTATTTAAAAGACTGACTGAAAAGTGGCGTACCAACTGCCTACCTTCCTTAGCACCTTTAAAACTTTCTCAAACATTTTCACACACCACTGGTCTATTGCGGTAAGTCACCCCTCCACTTCCACTTGATCATTCTCACTACTCATTTAGCCCATCTAACTGTCGTTATCTCTTTGTGTCTCTCTGTTACTGTCTCCTGTCTCACAGCCACAGTCCCCTTTGTTATGTCCTACTACTACCGTCTCCTCCCCATGTCACTATCTTCCTCTTGCCCTCTCTTACTGCTACTATCTCGTTTATCCCTTCCACTGCTGCTGTCTCTTCCCACTGTCGCTATCTCACCCTTTCTCACTGTCATTGTGATCGCATCAGTCTCTCAATACCCTGGCTCTCATCCACTTCCGCTCTCTCCTTCAGTTTATTCCTCTCTTATAGGCACCGTCTCCTCAACAATTTTTCCGTGGCACTGTTCTGTCATTGACAACTATATTCCACAGTCACCGTGTCTCTCTCTTCCTCTGACACTGGCATTGTCTTCTTCGCTCTTCCTACACCACAACAACTATCGCCCGCATCTCGTGGTCGTGCGGTAGCGTTCTCGCTTCCCACGCCCGGGTTCCCGGGTTCGATTCCCGGCGGGGTCAGGGATTTTCTCTGCCTCGTGATGTCTGGGTGTTGTGTGCTGTCCTTAGGTTAGTTAGGTTTAATTAGTTCTAAGTTCTAGGCGACTGATGACCTCAGCAGTTGAGTCGCATAGTGCTCAGAGCCATTTGAACCAACAACTATTTTTCCCTCTTATACCCACGGAGACTGCATCCTACTCCCTCAGCATAAAAAACGAGCGAATATGTCGTCATGCCAAAAGTTTGGGAAGTTTTTGAAACTCCTGAGGAAGGTAGAATGAGGCAGCTGGTACCCCACTTTTCAGTCAGAGTCTTTTAAACAGGAGCATTTTCGCCTCTTTGTGCTCGGATAGTAGTATTTTTCCTCTGGTTCCCTTCTTTTCCCTGCCACAGAGGAGTATATCAGTCACATCAAAAGAGCTTTCTAGGTCAGTAAAATTTTGATAGTTAACTTTCGTGAAACTGAAATACATCAAAAGTAATTTTGTATATCAGGCTGGATTTTACGTGCACAAAATTCTTGCATGTGCTTCAGTACTACAACATGGGGTACTCCGAACCTTCGTAACAGTATCGGAGACACTTTACAGTATATTTCTCCATGCTATCTCACTTTATAAACTGCGTTTACGCGCCACGCTGGATTTTACGGTCGTATTTTACGTATACAAGTAGTGTAACTTTGAAAACCTGTCTCTCGGAAACAGATAAAGATACCAAAAAAATTGTTAAAGTTTTTCGAGATCGGGATCTTGGGAACACATAAAAAAATTACACCCATCTGTGGTGCACAGCCGTCTTAGAATCCGGTGCTCCGTTTTGGTACGAAAAAATGGCACATGATAACATATTTTTGAGGTTATCAAATGGACCACCCATAACTAATGGTGCCTCCCAAAGCCCATTAAGACCCACCGTAGACGTCCTCAAATGCAAAAAGAACCAAACGATTTGTTTCTTATGTCGAAGGAGGAGTAAGCGTGTAATCTTCATAATTTAATCTTTTACTGTCTGATGGTGACAGAAAGACGATCCTTCTGCGGGGTACGCAAATGGTCCCTAGCAGAAGGGCTATCCACAACACTTGACCCTACCTTTCTAGCACCAATAGAACCCGAGGAGTGAGCCAGGGAATAATGCCGTTTTGATGCGTGGCGTATTGGAACATCCTGCGATTAGGTAGCACATGCCATCGTACACGATTAGTACTAGTTGCGTTAGTAGTAGTAGTAGTAATTTTGTACGTTGATATGTCGCTCTAAGCAAGATCTTGGTGTTGCAGTTTAATAGCAGCAAACATAACGTAATTCAGGTATTTACGTAGAGATACGCCAAAGATGGAACAGATAATCAGCCGTGGGCTTGTTGTAGGAGCCACCCCAGCATTTGCCAGAAGTAATTTAGGGTAACCACGAGAAACCGAACAGGCTGGCCGAATGAAGTTGGAGCCTCCGCTGTCCCTAATATAAATCCTGTCTGATTAAAGCTGTGTTCACTCATTCGAAAGATTTAAACCTAGTGTACGATACTTTTTTACAAAGAAGTTATTTAGCACCGTTGGCTGATAGTGCTACACTGTTAATTTCTCACTCCCAATCACTGCACACTGTACACGTACTATACACACCTATTTCATTCCGTTACACTAACACAATATCAGCTGAAGTCAAGTCCACAGTGATGAAGTCATCTCCATTTTGGGTACCGCCCCTTTCTATACCCTATCCTCAAAAATTGAGTCAACATTCTTCTATTATGAGTGTGATTTTGAAGTCAGAAAGCATAATATTTCCAGGAAAGGAAATTAGAAGTTAACAACAGAGTATGAAAATGCTATGTGAAATAATGTATGTGATTTGAAATAGTAATCATTCTCAATCGAAAATTTTTATTAAGGATTTAAAATCAGGCATCAATGATAAGCAGTTTCGATAAGATGTACATCATCATCAGACCATGCATGTGGAATGTAATAAAATAATTCTCCTTACAGGGTAACTGGCACAAATACTACACAATTTGTTAACTTCATAAGATATGGATAAACGATAATAATAAAACAGGAAGGTTTTTCTAGCATTAGGTGGAGAGAAAAGACAACGAGCAGAGCACTGACAAGTGTCGGAAGACACCTCCGGCAACTACTGAATAGCGTCAAAGCACTACGTTTTATAAAGGGGAACCAACGCCCCTCGCCTGTTGCACGTTCTCCGGGTGTCAATAGGGCTTACCATACGATGATAACGCATGCGAAAACTTGAAATAGCAATCTAGATACAAATAAAATACGATATGTAAGATTACTTACATGTAAGTAACAGTAGTAGTAGTAGTGGTAGTAATTATTTTACACTTGCAAAAGATGTACTACAAACGTGAATGAAGAATCAATGGAATTGGTTGCAAAAACGGTAAACTACCATTTACAGGCATTTTATGCACGCCTCATTTGTATTTACATATATAAACCGCTTTACAGTGTATGGTGGAGGACATTTCATACTATTGTTACCAATATTCTGTCCCAAACTATTCATGTATTGAGCGAGGTAATGCTTTAGTGAGTACTTCAGCAGAAGCACTACGCTATTATTCGCATAATTCTTACCGCCAAATGAATGGTAGTGACAGCAAAATAGTAGCCCCAGTTTCCTTGAAAAGCGGTAATCTAAAAACATTTTTGGTGTGAACAGCTTATTATTTCAAAAACCCACTAGCGAATCTCTTAAACTGTCGTATGGCCTGTGGAGACCGATTTCTGCCGTAGCACTGCGTCTCTGAATTCGTTCTATATGTTCTGTCAGGCCTACTTGATGAAGTACTGTATCAGTACATCAGAACTGACCCTATTAGCGTCTTGCATAAAAAGCTGTATGAAAGCTCTGTAGTTTCCCACAGCCAGTCCACTCGTCTGACATACTACCGTTTCTATGTGTTTGTTTCAATTCCTATCGCTATCCCTATTACAAGTACTGTGAGACGTGCTCCAGTTCTGGTTGCCAAAGTGATTATCTTGGATCTATGCTCATTTTGATGCCGCCGCCACTTACCAATACAAATACAAATTTCTTCATACGGTAATTACTCTGAAACGTAGCGTTCGCTAGTTACTTTATTTATGAGTAATCATCGTCAGATAATTGTTGCCAAAATTTGCGCGAAAGACCAATTTGGAAAATCTTACATATAAATACCAAAAATACCAATTAAACTCAGGAAAGAAAGTAAACAGTATGTATAGGTACACACAATACACTTAGGTAAGTTCACACAAGAAATACAAGAAAAATGTGCACTCTCACGTGATCCTGCCGCTAAGCGTATTTTCAAAATTCATACTTAGAGACGTCACGTGCTATACTGAAGGCAGCAGCAGACTCGAGAGCCATATTAGTTCAACTCGGCACCATATGCCGTTGATCTCAAAGATTTAAACGCATCAGGACATAGCGTTTACAATACACAAAACATTGTGAATATACATTAACACATTACGTCCGATTTTACAATAAGCGTGACATCGTCAATGAAAAAAATAACAACATAGCACCTGTTATAAACAACATCTACCATGGGACGTACACAAAGAACGTACAGCACATTAGGCACGATGTCCAAACATTCCATAGAGAGACGACAGTATAAAGGTCATCATTATAAAACAAGACAACATTCAAGCCACTTTGCTACCCTGTACAATGTCCTCCTCTCCACTGCATTTTACCCCGACCTCTGGAAGACTTTCCGTGTCCTTCTGTTCCCTAAACCCAACAAACCCCTCTCTGATACCTCTTCCTATCTCTCATGCGACATCTCAATGTATCTGCTTTTGAGAATACACTTAACATCAATTGCACATCAGAGTGTACATTTTGTATTGTTTAATTGTATGACCTTTCCTAAGCATAGTTCCAGTACATGTACTCAATTTATAATTTTGTTCCTCATGTTGCATTGGGTTTGTACACTGAAGAGTCAAAGAAACTGGTACACCTGCCTAATACCGTAAAGGGCCCCCCGAAGCACGCAGAAGTGCCGCAACAAGCATGGTATGGACTCCAAAAATGTCTGAAGTAGTGCTGGAGCAAAGTGACACAATGAATACTGCATCGATCTCCATAAATCCGCAAGAGTACGTGGGGGTGAAGCTCTCTTCTGAGCAGCGCATTGCGTCCCAAATATTCTCAATAATTTTCATGTTTGGGGTGTTTGGTGGCTAGCAGAAGTATTTCCTGCAGCCACTCTGTAGCAATTCTGGACTTGTAGAGTGTCGCATTCTCCTGCTGGAATTGCCCAAGTCCGTCGGAATTCACAATGGACATGAATGGATGCATGTGATCACAGAGGATGCTTACGTACGCGTCACCTGTCAGAGTCGTATCTTGACGTATCAGGGGCCCCATATCACTCCAACTGCACACTCTCCACACCATTACAGAGCGTCCAGCTTGAACATTCCCGTACTGAGATGCAGGATCCATGGATTCATAAGGTTGTCTGCATACCCGTACACGTCCAACAGCTCGATACAATTTGAAACGAGACTCGTTCGTCCAGGCCACATGTTTCCACTCCTAACAGTCCAATGTCGGTGTTGACGGGCCCAGACGGCGCATAAAGCTTTGTGTCGTGCAGTCATCAAGGCTACCTGAGTGGGCCATCTGCTCCGAAATCCCATATCGATGATATTCCTTTGAATGGTTCGCCCGCTGACACTCGTTGATCGCGCAGAATTGAAATCTGCGGCTGTTTTCACAAGAGTTGCCCTTCTGTCAAGTTAAACGGTTCTCTTCCGTCGTCGATGGCCACATTCCTCAAGATATTTTTCCAGCCACAGTGATGTCGGAGGTTTGATGTTTTACCGGATTCCTGATAATTCCTGATATTCACCGTACTCTCGCGAAATGGTCGTACAGGAAAATACCCACTTCATCGCTACCTCGGAGAGGCCTCGTCCCATCGCTCGTGCGCCGACTATAACATCACCTTCAAACTCACTTAAATCTTGATAACCCGTCAATGTAGCAGCAGTAACCGATCTACGAATTGCGCCAGATACTATTTGTCTTGAATAGGCGTTGCCGACCGCAGTGCCATATTCTGCCTCTTTACATATCTCTGCATTTGAATATGCATGCCTATGCTAGTTTCTTTGGCGCATCAGTGTAGTATTTGAACATATGATTTCCTAATTTTGTCTTTTGTGTTAATTTTCATCACTGTTATCTAATGATGTTTCTCGAAACGATTTGTAAGTAAAGCACTTGTTGAACAACACATTTACGAGGAGTTACTACATGCCAAGTCTGAATGGTCACATATCTTAGAAATAGATAATTTGATCAGTCAAATGGCAGGAAGTTTCTCCAAGCCTGTTTATCTCGAAGTGCATGAAGTACAAGGGACTCCCCGTTGCGTTATATGACATTAGCGTCAATAATTTGCGTTCTTCTGGGTACACAGCGTGGATGTGTGTGTGTGTGTGTGTGTGTGCGCGCGCGCGCGCGTGTGTGTGTGTGTGTGTGTCAAAGTTCTCCGCTTCAACTGTATTTATTTATTGCGAAAGGCCTATTTCGGTTAGAATTGTCATTTTCAAGCTGTTTGCGTATCATACATAGAATTTTCTCATTATTTTTTTAAATCTTTTGTAGGAACTTACGTGTATTGGTTTCCATATCACATTCGTGGCCACTGTCACTTGTTAAATTGCTGTCCAACGGATATTAGTTTACGTTTATAGATTAACTTGTCTCAGACAGTAAAAACGGAACTATTGTAAGACCACTATGTTGTCCATCTGTCTATCAGTCTATCCTACTGTTAAAGACACTTTTGCCCATGAACGGTTAGAGTTATCAAGTTGAAATTTAAGTCTTATACAGTCTAGTTTAGTTTCAAAGTCACTGTAATCAAAAGGAGTGGCCATTTATGTCTCATATTTTGATACTCACAGATTCACTCATTAAACGTATAGAGTACTTCCCGTTTACCTGGAATCATGAAATTAGGGAAGAATCAATGCTTTTCATATTTAATTGCATCACATAGAAATATCTCTTTCGTCATTTGTTATCCTACGTCAATCTTGAAATTAGAACAATCATTAGTTCTGCATTCATGCTGACTGGGTTGCAATGGTAAAGGTAAAACTTTGTTTATTAGATCTAACACAGAGTTACACGCTATATGGTCGATGGGACTATCAACGACGGTCGGCAGTGATCGTGATGCTGAATTTAATGGTACCTAGATGCATAAAGACTTTGGAGGTGAAGAAGCGAAGAGCTTGTTTTGTCAGATGGTCACGGACGCAGTAAGTGTCGCTCAATGGTACCAGTTCTGAGAATACTGAAGTCGCAGGTACGGAGAGAGTGAAGGGAGACCGGGTTTTGCTTCTTTGCACAGCGGTAGCTGTTGTAGATTACTTGGTCTATGTGACCAAGGGCCATTGGCCAGAGAAACCAGAGAGCCCAGAGCAGGGTTGCGGCGTATTGTACCTGAGGCCACAAGTAAGACTTCTACGCTTACTTTAACCGAGCTGCGACGAAATGAGCGAATGGTTATTCTTCCCGGCGGAGGAGAAGCGCATTCCGGAAGATCGGCGTCAGCAAAATTTCGCCGGAACCTCTGAAATGGGGCGACACTGCAGGAGGCCAGACACTGGGGGACCAAGAGAACTGCGGCATTTTTTGATGTCACGTAGATGCGTGAGCTGCGCAGTTTCCTGTGAGCACTAAATAATGGTGCGTTGATTGGGACGTGAAACGTGATGTTCATAAGACGCATCAATATGTGTTGGGATCAGATGAACACTCTCTCCCATCTTATGAAGGAGACTGTATGGTACAGGAAGTGATACGCGACTGAAACAGGAGTGCTTTGCCAGCTTTCAGTTGGTGGTTTTAGCTTTTTGGCGCAACTCTACTTTGAGCTTTGGGAAGACTTGTGTGGAAGCTGGGATTCGACCGTGAATCATAGAGCAGACTAAGTCATGGAGGTTCAAACGGCTCTAAGCACTATGGGACTTAACATCTGAGGTCATCAGTCCCCTACACATAGAACTACTTAAACCTAACTGACCTAAGGACATCACACACATCTATGCCCGAGGCAGGATTCGAACCTGCGACCGTAGCAGCAGCGCAGTTCCGGACTGAAGCGCCTAGAACCGCTCAGCCACAGCGGCCGGCAGTCATGGAGGAGAGATGTGGTTTTGGACTTGGAGCCAGGGTGAGAAGGGTGATCAGGACGAAGGGAGGAGACAGACGTCCGTCGTTCATCCCGATGCGAAGGTGCATTGTGGGCTTCGCATCTCGAGATTTCTACATGAACATGGTGAACATTGTGCAGCACCGACACTGGGAATCTTTAGAGTTAATTTCTCTTACTTCGTCGTGTGCTCACAGCAGCAGCAGCAGTCGCTGTCCGATTTAAGTGCATTGTTATAGTTAGTTTCAGCGTACTGATCACAATCAATGTCATTCATTTTAATTACAGTCCACCCTCGTCATCCATTTATTAAAGTCAGAGTAAGAGTAAAATCACCACCCTGTGTTCAACTTTGTAAACTGTCTATCAGAATATTTCACTCTACGAACATGAGGAAGAATATAATCGATGTGCTATGTTGATCTTCGTTCCATTCAATTTAGGTCTTTTGGAATAAACGAGTCTTAATACTGAGTTCTATCTGTCATTCAAGCAGACAAGCAACCTCGGTCACCTTTATCAATTTTAGCTGTTTGTATGGGAATACTAGCAGTAGCCTTGGAATAAGAAATTAATTCATCGTCTTATGTTTCACTACACAGGGCCACATTGTTGTCATTTGTGTTTTAACTCCATTGATTGTAATTTTCGCTGAAGTGTCACCGAAGGGGTGATTCTGTATCCTAGATGTGCTGTGAGGCAGAAGTTCATAGAGGAACCCACATACCTGTCCAGTACAGACATATTTTGTAATATTGTGGCGCGAAGAAGTTTTCTTCTGACTGAATCTGATGGATTTCGCCTACATTGTTTGGCAGATGGTTTTTTTCCCTAAGTGTTTCCTGGTGTAGAGGCAGAAAGTATAGCAGGGAGCTTCTATGAAACTCGGAAAACCTTGTTTTGAGGAGGCTGCTTTCTTATCAGGTGTTTGTCGGTAGCCATTTATCACGTTTCTGAACCTTAAGAGCGTCCAGGAAGTAAAGTCACTTTTACGTTGTGTGACAGTGCATCAGTCTTAAAGCGAAAATGCAGTTGATAAAACAAGCCGCAGCATTTACTGAGTGACTACTTACGTGCGACCTCAAAATCAGTCTATTGGCTACCGTAACACCAAGGTATTTGATTGAGTCACACCAAGTCTGTGCCACTAACTGTTAGATTGAGCTTGATGGGTGAACAGAATATCTTCACTCTTGGTGGGATTGATTTTTACCTTCTGGGAAGTGCACGAGTGGGCTATACTGTCCAGATTTCTCTGGGGGTGGCTAACATTGATGTTTTGGTTTAGGCAACCCTTAAATAGCGCAGCGGCATCAGCGTACGGGCAATTTCTCTTCCCACCTGTTTGGATATCCTGTTGGTGTAGAAACGTAGATAGAATGTGTAGACAGTTGCAAAAACAGAATCTTGCGACACCACAGTCAGCGCCAGTTTCAAGCTGCTGCAATGACTGACGTTCCTGACGAAGGATTTATCTCCCTCACGGACCAATAAATCGCTTGAGCAAACATCCCGGAAAACTTACAGATTTACATTTGAGCCATCATGCAAGATGCAGTCAAAATGCTTGTGCTTCGCAGTCTAGGCCCACTCATACGACCACTGGCTGGCGCTACATGACCCTACGTTGAGCCGGTGGCGCAGCCTGACAATCCCTGTAGCCTTCGCCGCTGTCGCAGTCGTTAATTGGTACAGCAGTAACTATGGCACTTGTAGAATGGTATACGCTCACTGAGAACCAAAGAGGCTCTGCTAAGTTATCTTAGTGCGTGCCCCAAGTTAACTTCCATCTTATTGAACTTTCGTTTTCCAATGTACTGTGTCCTATCAGACAACGTTTAGACTAACCAGTCACACAAACTTAATGATATTTCATACGGTCGTTTGGTTACTAGATAGTGATGTTGTACAGTGAATCGCCTTTCGTAAATTTAGGAGGGCGGAATCAACCTGCTACCTTCATCGATTGTGTGCATGATATCGTGTGTAATTGAAGCAAATGTTGTCAGTACTGCTGCTTGTCTACAATTACTTACGTGGTACTACTGACCGTAATAGTCGAAGGAAATACTAGCCTCAGTGATTAAGTGCATTCGGAAAGAATAAGCTATGGATTTCGGAATTTCGGCAATATAGTTTGAAATGCGTCAGTCAACCGGCTGTCTACTCGTCCCATGAGTAACTGCTATAGTTTCAGTTCGTTGTTGTCGACTAAATGATGAGTATTTGATGTTGATAATATTGGTGATACCGGTGATTGCATAGATCGACGAACTGCTCAAACACTTCTTAATACCTCTCTGTCTGTGTGATTAACTGAATGTCCAGTAGCTGTTCTGTTGTATGAATCAGACAGGGTATTGGATGGGCCAGTCTGTAGGAGGGGGCGAAAGACACCTGACGACCAGCCCCGGAGCTCCCTGGGGAGAATCATTCCGTTCTGAAGATTAGACCAACTGGAGTAGGGGATGAAGACCTCGGGCATCTTACTATTAGCTGCAGCACCAGTGAGGTGAGTGTAGTCAGGATTCCACAAGTATGACCGTGCGTTGTTCGGTCCGGAACTGTGGCTAAATAATGAACTGTGTCCCACGTGCGGCCATTACAGAATAAATTATTTAGACAAATCGACCTCTCTGCATAAAGAACAGCACAGTGGAAACAGCACATGGGAATGTTATTTGCCAGTAGCGTTTTTCATAGACAATTGCGAGGCCGGTCGAGCGATGTTCATCTCGTGTTTGTCGTGGGAGGCTTCGTGGCTGTTTATAGTAAAAAGATGTTTCATCTCCCCCTTGTGGAGGAGGGAGTGTGACTTCTGGGCACCACTGCAAGTGGAGTGAGAATTTCTCTCCCTCACAAGGTGGAAAGTAGCTCATTGGGCTTGCAGCGTGGGAAAACATTGAGCGACGTAAAAATAAATCTGAGAAGAGGGAATTTTGAGCTCACTTTCTCAGTATTGTGTACATGGGTTGACAGTTCACTGGATAACTTATAAAACATCTGCTTGCTTTGAACAGCTCTTTTAAGAAAAAGTATGATTGACCAGTGTCTAGCCAAGTCTTGTGGTTGGCGAGATTTCTTTCGCACAGGTTTCTGAACAGCAGAGAGGAAACAACAGGAATTCTGACACAATCTGGATGGGGAAACGGAGGCCGACAACTAGGTTTTGGAGACGTGGAGAAGCAGATTTTGTTTTAGGAACACAGAAGAGGTTACTCTGATCTGGGAGGTACAGCATAAGGCATTTTTGAGGTCCAGCCCAGCATCTGATGCATAACGTTTAGCAGGAGGCCTGGCCACAAGCAGGGCTCGACGCTCCACCATTTATGTTGAGAACAGGTGGCAGCATAGACCACCTAGGAGGGATAGCAGTCTGACATTTTCGTCGTGCATTCCTTTTATACATTTAACACTTGGTCGGATATTCCAGTGCTCATCCAGGACTGAGCAGGCTTCGTCACTTACTTGTGGGCTACATACGTCGTTCTTGCACGGTTGGGTCAATCACTGTACACTCATCCGTGATTACGCTTTTCTGACAATGACCTGTTGCGATGACAGCCATTCCTCTCCCGCGTGTTCCTTGCGGGCTTTGCCAGATCAGTCTAGCTCTGGTTTAAACTAATTTCAATCTTCGTAACTAGCAATTTCATTCGCTTCGCATTTTTTAATCGTGTTAATGTGCAATAATTGCTTATTTGCTATCGTAAGTGCTTCCATGGATTATATGCGATAAAGTGGGGTCAAATTGTGACAAGATTTTTAGTCAAGTAGTTAGATGATATTCTAACTATTAAACCAATAACATCGAAAATGCACCGTTCAAAATGTTTCGCCGTTTAATAGCCGTTCATAACTTGTACTGTACCTCTGATTCTGAATCTGTAACCTTTATTACAGAAACTATAATTAATACGTAATCGATGTAATAGTGTATTTATTTCTGCCTGCGTATAACTGATTGCAATTAAAATGAAAATACCGTAAAATGCTGGGTAATAGCTAAAGGAACTTTATTTCAGTGTATCGACAGCAACGGCTAAATCGTAGTAGCTATGCCGTTGTTTATCTTTTTGTATGGAGAGTCTCTGTCGCATTGCGAGCAGAGAGAAAGTAGAGCAGCTTGAGTGATGAAAGAGTGCGGAAGTGTTTGTTGTGCGCTCCCGAAGGCGCAGTGGGCAGATATGACTGCACCAGTGTATGCGCATCGAAGTCGTTAACTTGCGAGATTTGAGAGCACGGTAGGAATGAACAGGCGGAAGAAGCTGCAATTCTAACTACTGCCTGTCCCATCACTATCCGTGGCGTTGGAGATCACTCGGGGTTCTCATCCAGCTGCAGAAGCAACAGAGGCAGCTCAGCATAGTCGTCGGCTACATTCTTCGTCGTCCGCACATTTAGAAGATCGTATGACCGTAAAGTGAAGGAACACTCGTGGTATTATAGAGGCATTTACCTGTAACATTTCCTTCTCAAACTATGAATAAGTTCAATAAAGACCTGCAATAGTTACAACAAGCAGGGCAACTATGTTTTCATTGTCCTCAGACATTATTACCAAGCAGCGTCTCTTTCCTTTCCATGCAATTACAGAGTGTCGTAAGAATATGAATACTGATTAACTGTTTGCTGCCAATTTTGTTTGTTTGGTAATTATCAGTTTCAGTCAAATTTTTCTGCCTCGGTAACTGTGCATTCTTGTATGTCATAACAGAGGATTAACTGACTTTCAGATTTGAGTATTAGCTTCATTTTCTTAAAGTAATGTAAAATTTCACTGGCGAAACTAATAACTAAAGATACAGTACAGATTAAGAATGTGCAATTTCATTTATTTTGTATGTAGCTTAGCGAGTGACTTCTGCTGTCTTAGTACGTATCTTATTCCTATTATTTTTAAAGAAAAATCAGGCGTTCATTTGCGTAAAGTAGAGTCAATTCATTGTTTCAATAAACAAATGCAAATTGCTTGCCCTTTCGTAAATTTAGTATTACGCTATACTGAGGTTTATGAAAGTAATTTTTCTTACATAACAAATTGTTAGTTACATTTACTTACGCAGTAACTCTATTTAACTTTACTTTCCAAATTTAGTATTTCAGAACAAGTAATTGCAAACTCAGTGTTTCTGATTCATTGCCGGCCGCGGTGGTCTCGCGGTTAAGGCGCTCAGTCCGGAACCGTGCGACCGCTACGGTCGCAGGTTCGAATCCTGCCTCGGGCATGGATGTGTGTGCTGTCCTTAGGTTAGTTAGGTTTAAGTAGTTCTAAGTTCTAGGGGACTGATGACCACAGATGTTAAGTCCCATAGTGCTCAGAGCCATTTGAACCATTTTTCTGATTCATTTATTCTCTCGCGAACTGTTGTGCTGTGAAAAAGCGTGGCAACCTGCAGTTACCACGCCAGTGATTATTTGCTTAAATTTCTTTCCTACTAACTTTTTTAAGAATCTGGTGATTCATTGCCCTAGCAGGCTGTCTACCGTTTAATTATCCCCTTTTTAGGTAATCAGTGTTTTCTTTGTATTGCCAGTAACTTTTGTAGTAAATATTACGTTATATCCTTTTCACCTCTGTGTGGTTCGTAAACGACTGCAGTATATTACACGCATTTCAAAATTATCATCAGTATCTAGATTATGTTTAGAACAGATTCTGCCTTCAGAAGGGTCTGTTGTACAGTTTCCTCAAACTGACTGGTGGTTTTTTCATTGGGTGACGATAGCCTTATTCACTGTAAAATTTCATTAGACATAAGCGATCACGGTTACAGGTTACAAACCTTTAGTGCTCTTTGTAAGAACCGACGCGTGGACTCATTTACGAGGGCTACTTTATTCATATTGTTGATTCTGCTGGGCGACACTTTCATTTCTGTACCTCAGTTCATGCCAGTGACCTGTCTCTCGGTATTCCCAGCTGGTGGTGATTATTATAGGAGGCAAAAGGACTGCTAGCTCGGATGGCGCATTTGAAGATACTGATTTAGAAAACTGAGCACTGTAAAAAGAGGTGCACAATACAGGGAATATGTCCCAGATCGGTCCCTTCAACACTGTAGTTTATTTACGAAGGAGTGCCCATATTTTCACATTCCGGTTCTTAAATTTCATGGTTTTCAGCGTGCACATGACACATTATAAAGGGGAAAACGGAAACGTTGTCCCATCTGAATACTGTATAGACTGGAACGTATTGCGTTATTGTCGCTGTCAGATTATTTCTGGGCCTGTAGATGGCTCGAAACAGCGGAAGATCGAATGAAAACTGAATTTCGCGGCGAAATGCGCTGCGGAGTGAACCCCGCGGAAGCCTAATGGAAAAACTTTGTCAGTGAATATTGCGACGCGCGCGGCAGCAGCGTGAAACGAGCTGTATGGTAGACAGAGCGAATGCAGGACGGCACGTATGTGTGTGTGTGTGTGTGTGTGTGTGTGTGTGGTGGCGGAGTGACGGGGGGAAGGTTGGTGGTGGGAAGGGGGCAGCAGAGCTCTGCGTAGGCGGCAGCGCCGCTCGCCGATGTACAGGCAGTGTTCCGCCCTTAGGCAGTGTCAAACTTCCGCGCCGCTCCGGGAGTTTGTGGGCGGTTTCCACCTTTGCTCCGGAGGGGGGCATCGTTTGCCGAAACGGCGAGCCGAGGCGTCTGATATTTGTCACCCGCCCGATATCCGACTCCCTGCTAGAGAGCACGTATTGCGGGCAAGTATGGTTGTAGTTCCGCAGGGACGGCGGCTGCGGTGGTTCAGGGTAGCCTCAGTCGGTGTTTCGATTTACCCCGCTTACACAAATCGTAAAATAAAAACGCTTACACTTATTTTGCTATTGACGTCGCCCTTAAAACTGATCTCTGTTTTCATACCAATCTGCGTCCGACCATGCAGACTTAGGACTTCTGTAATTTCTCTAAATTATTCCAAATGCCGAGATGGTTCCTTTGAAAGGACACGGGCGATTTCCTTCCCCATCCGTGAAACCACCCGATCTTGTTCTCCGCCTCTGATGAGATCGTTGTCGACGGGACATTAAATCCAAATGTTTCTTCCTTTCTTCCTGTTAATATACAATGCAACATCCGATTTAAAAACAGGGAAGAAACAAGTGAGATTTGAGTTTAATGTCCCGTCGACAATGAGTTCATTCAAAACGTAGCCGAGAGCCTTGGCTTAGGGGCGGAAATCTGCCGTGCCTTTTGAAAGAAACCATCCTGGCATCTGCTTTATGCGAATCACGGAAATCAAGGGAAACCTAAAGATGGATGGCTGGCCGGGTTCTTAAACCGACTTCTTCCGTGATGATAGCCCAGTACGTTAAAAACCATGTAGAACAAGTATGTAGCTTTGAATGCATAACAGAATGCCTCACTAGATCATCAGAGATTGTACTACAGAAAAGCAATCACCAGGTCAAGGGAACAATGGATGATATAAGAAATAGACTGATCTAGAAAAATCTCTTCGAAGAATGGCATGGATTCAGGAATGGAAGATCAACAACTGACGCAGTTTTTACTCTTTGCCAGTTAACGCTAAAATACTATAACCATAGCTGGTATATGTGCATAGCCGTTTTGGATAAAAATAAAGCCTTTGATACTGGGGACAAGAATGAGGTATGGGGAACAATGAAGAAAGTAATAATAGATGACACAGTACATAGGATCAAGAATTATTATGAAGTGAAGACACCCGCTGGAGAGACTGAAAACATTGGCATGAGTTGTGGATTACGGCAGAGTTTAGTTCTGTCTCCTCTCCTACAATGAACTAGATCAAGAAAAAAACCATCGGTGATGAGAACATAGGAACATGTGGCTGTATGTCTTTGGGGCGCTCTAAAGAAGACTTTCAGTGTCAAATAAACACTTGGCAGAAGCCAGTGAAGTGTACTGTATCACTTGAGGTGAAAAGATATTGACAACCAATGGGAGATGTTGAAATGGAGGCGCCCGGGTTCCCGGGTTCGATTCCCGGCGGGGTCAGGGATTTTCTCTGCCTCGTGATGACTGGGTGTTGTGTGCTGTCCTTAGGTTAGTTAGGTTTAAGTAGTTCTAAGTTCTATGGGACTGATGACCATAGATGTTTAGTCCCATAGTGCTCAGAGCCATTTGAACCATTTTGAAATGGAGGGAAACAGCTACAGATTACCCATCCTTGTAAAAGTCTTCCTAGCGTTGTCTCCAATTCTGATCCAACAGAAAAAAATCACACAATTTAAGCAGGCAGTAACTTGTGTTGAGCAATTAAACTGCCGTCTGTGTCACGTCTGCTGTGTGGCGAGCTACGTTAATTTATGTATTAACTGTATTTTTATTACTTGTCACTTCTTCTTCCCTGTGTTTTTGCTTTTAGGAAGCTTTAATTGTCGAGTGCTAGTAATAGTGTTCCATAGATTTCATGTTTGTTTTGACTACAGTCAGAGAGAATCCCTTTAGTCAGCCACAGTGCCAGTAGCGTCAGTGTCATCGTAACTGCCGTCTGTGTCACGTCTGCTGTGTAGCGAGCTACGTTAATTTAAGTATTAACTGTATTTTTCTTACTTGTCATTTCTTCCGTGTGTTTTTGCTTTTAGGAAGCTTTAACTGTCGAGTGCTAGTTATAGTGTTCCATGGATTTCGTGTTTGTTTTGAGTACAGTCAGAGAGAGTCCCTTTAGTCAGCCATAGTGCAAGTAGTGCTAGTGTTTGTTTTGAATACAGTCCAGAGACAGGTAGTGCTTTTTTCATTGTTTTCTAAAAGAAGTGTCTACTAACCACAGTTTGGTCAACCATCAGCCGCCTTTTGTGAATTAGCCGTCTAGTTAAAAGTAAATTACAGTAAATTGATGTCTTAGGATAGATAGGATGTGTGACTGCTGTTTACGGACGCAGGAGGAGCTGGCCACTGTTCGCGAACAGCTGAACGTATTGATGGCCGCGGTCAGCCGCCTTCAGGCTGCTGCCTCGGTGTGTAGCGGCAGTGTGGAGTCTGGTGCGTCCCATGGTACACCCCAGGTGTTACATGCTTCACCCACGCTCCCTGTTGTCGAGACATCTTCGCGGGTACCAGGCGCGGTTGGGCCACCCTCTCCCCAAGGGAAGTGGCGGGTTCAGCGGCGTTCGCGGCGCACGAGGCGGAAGGTCAATGTGGAGGCTGCCCGTGTGGCATCGCCCGCTCTGCCTGTGAGTGGACGTGTGGCCGCTCCTTTAGCAAGGTCCGAACAGGCACACGGGGGGGGGGGGGGGGGGGAGGGGTTTATCAGTTGTTGGGAGTTCCAACGTTAGGCGGGTGATGGCGCCTCTTAGGGAAATAGTGGAAAGGTCGGGGAAGAAGGCCAGTGTTCTGCTTGCCGGGGGGTCTCATCCGAGATGTGGATAAGGCCCTGCCGGCGGCGATAGAGAGCACTGGGTGCACCAGACTGCAAATTGTTGCTCATGCCGGCACCAATGACTCCTGCCGTCTGGGTTCAGAGATCATCCTCAGTTCATACAGGCGGTTGGCGGAATTGGTGAAGGCGGAAAGCCTCGCTCGCGTGGTGGAATCTGAGCTAACAAATTGTAGTATCATTCCCAGAACCGATCGCGGTCCTCTGGTTTGGAGCCGAGTGGAAGGCTTAAACCAGAGGCTCAGACGATTCTGCGGAGATCTGGAGTGCAAATTTCTTGACCTCCGCTACCGGGTGGAGAAATGTAGGGTCCCCCTGCATAGGTCAGGCGTGCACTACACGTAGGAAGCAGCTACAAGGGTAGCGGAGTACGTGTGGAGTGCAGATGTGGGTTTTTTATGTTAGAGAATTCCCTCCCGACAAGACGCCTCCTGAGACGCGGCAAGGTAGGAGTAGGCAAAATGCAACAGGGAATAACAATATTAATGTGCTAATAGTAAACTGCAGGAACGTCTATAGAAAGGTCCAAAAACTGCTCTCATTAATAAACGGTCACAATGTCCACATAGTACTAATGACAGAAAGTTGGCCGAAACCAGATGTAAATAGTAATGAAATTCTAAACTCAGATTGGAATGTATACCGCAGAGACAGGCTGGACAGTGAAGAGGGAGGCGTGTTTATAGCGATAAGACGTGCTATAGTATCGAAGGAAATTGACGGAGATCCGAAATGTGAAATAATTTGGGTGAAGGTCAAGGTTAAAGCAGGCTCAGAAATGATAATTGGATGTCTTTATAGGCCCCTGGCTCTGAAGCTGTTGTGGCTGAGCACCTGAAGGATAATTTGGAAAATATTTCGAGTGGATTTCCCCACCATGTTAAAGTTCTGGGTAGAGATTTTAATTTGCCGGATGTAGACTGGGGGACTCAAACGTTCAGAAAGGGTGGAAGGGACAAAGAATCCAGTGAAATTTTTTAAAGTGCTTTGTCTGAAAACTACCTTGAGCAGTTAAACAGAGAACTGACTCGTGGCGATAACATATTAGACCTTCTGGTGACAAACAGACCCGAACTATTTGAAGCAGTTAACGCAGAACAGGGAATCAGCTATCATAAAGCGGTTACTGCATCGATGATTTCAGCCGTAAATATAAATATTTAAAAAGGTAGGAAAATTTTTCTGTTTATCAAAAGTGACAAAAAGCAGACTTCAGAGTACCTGACGGCTCAACACAAAAGTTTTGTCTCAAGTACAGATAGTGTTGAGGATCAGTGGACAAAGTTCAAAACCATCGTACAATATCCATTACATGAGTATGTGCCAAGCAAGATTGTAAGAGATGGAAAAGAGCCAGCGTGGTACAACAACCGAGTTAGAAAACTGTGCGGAAGCAAGGGGAACTTCACAGCAAACATAAACATAGCCAAAGCCTTGCAGACAAACAAAAATTACGCGAAGCGAAATGTAATGTGAGGAGAGCTATGCGAGAGGCATTCAATTACTTCGAAAGTAATGTTCTATGTACTGACTTGGCAGAAAATCCTAAGAAATTTTGGTCTTGTGTCAAAGCGGTCGGTGGATCAAAACAAAATATCCAGACACTCTGTGACCAAAATGGTATTGAAACAAAGGATGACAGACTAAAGGCAAAATACTAAATGTCTTTTTCCAAAGCTGTTTCACAGAGGAAGACAGCACTGTAGTTCCTTCTCTAGATTGTCGCACAGATGACTAAATGGTAGATATCGAAATAGACGACAGAGGGATAGAGAAACAATTAAAATCGCTCAAAAGAGGAAAGGCCGCTGGACCGGATGGGATACCAGTTCGATTTTACACAGAGTAAGCGAAGGAACTTGCCCCCCTTCTTGCAGCGGTGTACCATAGGTCTCTAGAAGAGCGTAGCGTTCCAAAGGATTCGAAAAGGGCACAGGTCATCCCCGTTTTCAAGAAGGGACGTCGAACAGATGTGCAGAACTATAGACCTATATCTCTAACGTCGATCAATCGTAGCATTTTGGAACATGCATTATGTTCGAGTATAATGGCTTTTCTGGAGACTAGAAATCTACTCTGTAGGAATCAGCATGGGTTTCGAAAAAGACGATCGTCTGAAACCCAGCTCGCGCTATTCGTCCACGAGACTCAGAGGGCCATAGACACGGGTTCACAGGTAGATGCCGTGTTTTTTGACTTCCGCAAGGCGTTCGATACAGTTCCCCACAGTCGTTTAATGAACAAAGTAAGAGCATATGGACCTTCAGACCAATTATGTGATTGGATTGAAGAGTTCCTAGATAACAGAACGCAGCAAGTCATTCTCAATGGAAAGTAGTCGCCAGAAGTAAGAGTGATTTGAGGTGTGCCGCAGGGGAGTGTCGTAGGACCGTTGCTATTCACAATATACATAAATGAACTTGTGGATGACATCGGAAATTCACTGAGGCTTTTTACGGATGATGATGTGGTATATCGAGAGGATGTAACAATGGAAAATTGTACTGAAATGCAGGAGGATCTGCAGTGAATTGACGCATGGTGCAGGGAATGGCAATTGAATCTCAATGTACACAAGTGTAATGTGCTGCGAATACATAGAAAGAAAGATCCCTTATCATTTAGCTGCAATATGGCAGGTCAGCAACTGGAAGCAGTTAATTCCATTAAATATCTGGGAGTACGCATTATGAGTGATTTAAAATGGAATAATCATATAAAGTTGATCGTCGGTAAAGCATATGCCAGACTGAGATTCATTGGAAGAATCCTAAGGAAATGCAATCCGAAAACAAAGGAAGCAGGAGATGATAGATAAACTCCAGTGGAAGACTCTGCAGGAGAGACGCTCAGTTGCTCGGTACGGGCTTTTGTTGAAGTTTCGAGAACATACCTTCACTGAGGAGTCTAGCAGTATATTGCTCCCTTCTACGTATATCACGCGAAGAGACCATGAAGATAAAATCAGAGAGAGTAGAGCCCACACAGAGGCATACCGATAATCCTTATTTCCACGAACAATCCGAGACTGGAATAGAAGGGAGAACCGATAGAGGTACACAAGGTACTTTCCGACACACATCGTCAGGTGGCTTGCAGAGTATAGTTGTAGATGTAGATGTAGAAATATCTATATACCAAGAACGAACCACTATAATATAAGAAATTCATTTATGAAACCTACTGCATGTCCATTGACTTATGGTTAGAAAACATGGGACGTGATAGGAACACACATCAGCAGAAATTAGGGAATTGAGGTTTGTTCGTAGTGTGGTCGTAAAGACACGGAGGGAATGAACTAATCCGAAAGCAAACCCAAGTGATATAGTAACCTAGATGCGGCTGGAACTCAAAAACAAGTGACCACTAGGAAGACCAAGACTCAAGTAAGTTCAGGTTCAAAGGGGTAGAGAAGTACACACGCCGACGTCGCAAGCTGAAAATGAACAGACAGACAAAGTATATGAGGATACTGAACTGACAATTTAATGCGTAAATGGAGATCGAGATCTAATAGTCGTGGGGAATTGCGGCTGAAGGGGAAGGAGCAGAAGAAAGGGTTACTGGAGGATATGGACTTGGTACTAGGAATGAGAAAGGAGACAGACTAATGGAGTTCTGTAATAAATTTCAGCTGGTTGCAGAGAATATTCTGTTCAAGAATGAGAAGAAGGGGAGGTATAGTTGGAAAACGCTGGAGATACGGGAAGATTTCAGTTAGATTACATCATGATCAGATACTGGATAGTAAAGCGTAAGATGTAGAGCAGATATAGTCTCAGATCACAACACAGTAGTGATGAAGAGTAGGCTGAAGTTTACGATGAAGAGATACGCTTGAATTTCACTAATGTGGTTGATAATGCAAGCAAGATTAATGAAAAATCAAAGCACTTTCATAGAATTTGTCCATCAGGACATAACGTTCGACAGTATCAAATGGGGCAAGGTGTTCGGAATTCTGAAGAAAATAAGGGTAAGCTGTAGGGAGAGAAGGGTAATATAAAACATATACAAGAGGTAAGTGAGAATAATAAGAGTGGACAACCAAGAACTAAGTGCATTTGTAATGTGATGCTACAGAAGAATGTCGATAATTATGTGGACGGATAAGTAAGGAAGGGGAGCTTCTGCGCAGAATCGAGGAGGAAAGAAATATGTGGAAAACACTGACAAGAAGAAGGGACAGGATTTAAGGACATGTGTTAAGACATAAGGAGCAACTTCTATGTTACTAGACGAAGCTGTAGAGGTTAAAAATTGTCAAGGAAGACATCGAGCAAGTAATTGAGGACATCGGTTGCAAGGGCTAGTCTGTGATGAAGAAAAAAAAAGAAAAAACTGTGTAGATGCCTTGTTGGCCGACACATGGGTGCAGATATTGTGATCATTGATACCTTAATATGTACCCACTTCAGTTATTCATTTGTTTTTCCTCTGTTTCTCTAACTGTCTTCCCAGAAACACGCCACATAGTGTACTTTCCTGAACGGTCGTAACTGTGCCGCCCAGTGGATCACGCCTATCAGTATAGAGTATCCGTTTTGCATCCATGTGCCTGGAATTAAACATCTGACCTGCTTCCTAGGTCAAACTAAACATCAATGGCTTTATTGTGCCATGCATACTTGGAGGTACTAACCAATCTAAAAACATACTACTCGTTACAGCCATAATTATTAGCCTGTAAAAAGTTAATACTGGTCGTAGTGGTGTCCAGTATAGTGATAAGTATAGTTCACTTTGCAGCACAGTTGTGGCCATGCCGAATAATGAATTGTGTGATGTGTTTGTGCCAAGACTGTTAGCACAGAGAAAAAACGGCTGACTCACTGAAGTGGGTACTTGTTAAGGTACCAATGATCACAATACCTGTTCTGTACCCATATCCTTAATATATATCTCTGGAACAACAACAGATATTCAAAAACGGTTTTCACCAGCATGAGCGCACGGCAGGGGATTAGGAAACCAAATACCAAAAGAAATTTTAAAATGCAAACAAATACTATTTTCAACACCAACTTGTGTATTTTTAAATGGACACCACATATTATTTTGTTTGCAATTAATGGCATGGGGTTGGTTGCATCCCAACACGTCAGTTACATCCCGGGAAATTGCGAAGCGAAATTTACACATGAAATAAATGAAGTGCACAGCTAGCGCACGTCCTGAGACTGAAGTGTGCACCTCACGCTGCCGGTAATCGTGATGTGATTGATGTACTACGTCAGTGGACTGTTAATGTGTGGTGTGGTATTGTATGACAACAAATCATTGGGCCATATTTCATCGATGGCGCAAGTAAAAGGAGATAGTTTGGCCTCTTCTTGAGCTGTATCTTACTTGAACCGGTCGACCTCTTATAATGTGTCAAGAAATGCGGTATCAGAATGATGGATGTCGTGTGCATAGTGCTTATTTTTGTGAAATGATATATATATATATATATATATATATATATATATATATGTGTGTGTGTGTGTGCGTGTGTGTGTGTGTGTGTGTGTGTGTGTGTGTCTCGGTCCATCTTGTTCTATGTGTCAGCAAACAAGGCTTACTTATCTCACACATTCCTAGGTACTTCACACCAATTTCACATCTCATCATTACAACACCAGGATTATGAATACACTTGCAAAACATGAAACTGGGATCAAGAGTCCTACATTGTGGCACATGCAGATGGTTACCATTTCACGACAACCGCACAACTTAAGTAAGAAGCACATCATCTACATTCTGTATATGATGAAAGGTTACGCAGAGATACTCCCATACAGTAATAGCATTTAAATGTAGCATGTTTTTATTAAAATCGCGTTATGCTTCGTGTAAGAATTAGACTCGTTTGCCGGAACGTGCCTCAGTTCAAGGGCAGCAGGATCCTGACCCATGATAATTAGAGTTCATCGTTCCGTGATATTGCTTCTCACGTTCGTCGGTATTTCATTACTGACACATGAATATGGAACAGATAGTTTGACAAGGGCTGTACTCAACGACATACAAATGCTCAATGACCCCACGTAACTAGAGTCTGAGAGAACAGTGACAAATTTCACCCGAGTGTACAGGATTGTGCTGTTACATTAATGGTTCAGTTAGCCGGTAATGCGGGCACCTTTCTTTACATCTCTGTCGTGTCTGCGCACTACCTTCGAAGTATCCATGTCGTTAGCCTTCAACAATAACACACAAGAACGCCCGGGGCCATCGTGTCTTGATGTACCTTCATACACGGTGTTTTAGTTTGTTGCCAAGGCCAGCATAGTCTCAACGTTTGTAAAACACAGAAAACATCAGGCTTAGGGTTGCCGATACACTGCGATGCCATTACATTCCAGCCACTAGGATTACGTACTCTGACATGCAGCTGAAGCAACATGGAATTACGTGCCCGTATCCGTCATCTTATACTCGATGTCTATCCCGGTCAGAATCATTTACTGATGTCAGAGTTAGCAGCTCTGCGTATTAAATTTCGCAAGCTATGCACCTCAAAATCATGAACAAATTTAGTGGTGTATTCTCCTAACCATACTGTATACGAACTGCAAGAAAAATTTCGTTGTTTTTGGTACCTTTCCTAGAGTTACAGTTTTGTTATGTGCGTATATTCAGAAACTGAAAAGTTACAGTTCAGATGTAGATAAATGGCTCTGAGCACTATGGGACCTAACATCTGTGGTCATCAGTCCCCTAGAACTTAGAACTACTTAAACCTAACTAACCTAAGGACATCACACACATCCATGCCCGAGGCAGGATTCGAACCTGCGACCGTAGCAGTCGCGCGGTTCCGGACTGAGCACCTCAACCGCGAGACCACCGTGGCCGGCTCAGATGTAGAGCTTGTAGCAGCACTGTTCTACATTACCGCCCATTAAAATTGCTACACCACGACGATGACAACCTACAGGCTCGAAATTTAACTGACAGGAAGAAGATGCTGTGATATGCAAATGATCAGCTTTTCAGAGCATTCACACAAGGTTGGCGCCTGTAGCGACAACTATAACTTGTTGACATGAGGAAAGTTTCCAACTGACTTCTGATACACAAACAGCAGTACACAAACAGCAGTTGACCGGCGTTGCCTGGTGAAACGTTGTTGTGATGCCTCGTGTAAGGAGGAGAAATGCGTACCATCACGTTTCCGACTTTGATAAAGGTCGGATTGTAGCCTATCGTTATTTCGGTTTATCGTATCGCGACATTTCTGTTCGCGCTGGTCGAGATCCAATGACTGTTAGCAGAATATGGAATCGGTGGGTTCAAGAGGGTAATACGGATCGCCGTGCTGGATCCCAACGGCCTCGCATCACTAGTAGTCGAGATGACGGGCATCTTATCCGCATGGCTGTAACGGATCGTGCAGCCACGTCTCGATCCCTGAGTCAACAGATGGAGACGTTTGCAAAACAACATCCATATGCACGAACTGTTCGACGACGTTTGCCGCAGCATGGACTATCAGCTCGGAGACCATGTCTTAGGTTACACTTGACGTTGCATCACAGACAGGAGCGCCTGCGATGGTGTACTCAACGACGAGCGTAGGTGCAGGAATGGGCAAACGTCGTTTTTTCGGATGAATCCAGGTTCTGTTTACAGTATCACGATGGTCGCATCCGTGTTTGGCGACATTGCGGTGGACGCACATTGGAAGCGTGTATTCATAATCGCCATACTGGCGTATCACCCGGCGTGATGGCATGGGTGCCATTGGTTACACGTCTCGGTCACCTCTTGTCCGCATTGACGGCACTTTGAACGGTGGACGTTACATTTCAGATGTGTTACGACTCGTGGCTCTCCCCTTCATTAGATCCCTGCAAAACCATACATTTGAACAGGATAATGCAGGTCCTGTACGGGCCTTTCTGGATACAGAAGATGTTCGACTGCTGCCCTGGCCAGCACATTCTCCAAAGCTCTCACCAATTGGAAACGTCTGGTCAATGGTGGCCGAGCAACTGGCTCGTCACAATATTCCAGTCAATACTCTTGATGAACTGTGGTATCGTGTGAAGCTGCCTGGGCAGCTGTACTTGTACACGCCATCTCTGTTTGACTCAATGCCCAGGAATATCAAGGCCGTTATTACGGCGAGAGGTGGTTGTTCCGGGTACTGATTTCTCGGGATCTATGCACCCAAATTGCGTGAAAATGTAATCACATGTCAGTTCTAGTATAATATATCTGTCCAACGAATACCCGTCTATCATCTGCCTTTCTTCTTGGTGTGGCAGTTTTAATGGCCAGTAGTATAGTATCGCCGCCACGTACCACAGTCGATACTGGTTACGATTACACGTTTCCTAAGTTTGATGCCCGTACTGCAGGGAGATGCAAGAAGCAGGTGTGTAAGTAATGTTCTCTCCCGCAGGGCAGGATATAAAGCTGGGTTCATGGAGCACTGAAGTCAGTATCTTCTGTATAAAGTTAATCGTTGAATGCCATATGACATGTTACATCGAGTATTCTGTGCTCTAGGTTTCTCGTGCGGTTTACTACTGGAGCTCTGTATCTAGCACAGGACGACTTTGGTTTCTGTTACTGGCTGTGGTCACTTCGTGAGATCACTGTTCACTCACGTGAATCCGAAATTTTAATGTGCTTTCTAATAAGCTGCTACGATAATGAAGGACAAGTAAAGTTCATTGTCTGTAAAAGTGATAATATTGCAAAAGAAATATACAGCTGAATTATTTTATCCATTGCAGTAAATGCCATATATAACATACATTCAAATGAAATAACTGATATGACCCAGAATATCATTAAATACCAACCAAATTTTTGGAGATACTTTTAATCAACTAATAGGAATGAAATGCCTGTAACAGAGAGCATCATTTCTGTGTGTTAAAAGAGCGTTAGAAATGTGCAGGAAATATGGGGCAATTCGTACGTAAGGTCAACTGATAATGTCGTTTGCAGAAAGAAAAGTGAGAGAACTAACGCACTTTCATTGCAATATACAAATCAACATTCAAGTTACAGAAATATGTATTTTCTTACCTATTCTTCAATAACACTGCTAAACATTATTAAAAAAGTTTTCTACTAATATGAACTCACATGTAGCCGACCATCTGGTCGTATTTTGTTAAATGTAACACTTTCTACGTGATTCTTAAATATATGTGCTGTGATAGCAGACACTGGAGACCTCATTGGTAGCTCTTCACTTTATAAATTAAATTCATTATCAATTAGGAAATAGTTATATTCTGTTTCTTTGATGTATTAGTGTGGCATCTATGTTTTAATATTTTTCTCTGTGGCAATTGTTGGCTCTGCTATCTACACTCCTGGAAATGGAAAAAAGCACACATTGACACCGGTGTGTCAGACCCACCATACTTGCTCCGGACACTGCGAGAGGGCTGTACAAGCAATGATCACACGCACGGCACAGCGGACACACCAGGAACCGCGGTGTTGGCCGTCGAATGGCGCTAGCTGCGCAGCATTTGTGCACCGCCGCCGTCAGTGTCAGCCAGTTTGCCATGGCATACGGAGCTCCATCGCAGTCTTTAACACTGGTAGCATGCCGCGACAGCGTGGACGTGAACCGTATGTGCAGTTGACGGACTTTGAGCGAGGGCGTATAGTGGGCATGCGGGAGGCCGGGTGGACGTACCGCCGAATTGCTCAACACGTGGGGCGTGAGGTCTCCACAGTACATCGATGTTGTCGCCAGTGGTCGGCGGAAGGTGCACGTGCCCGTCGACCTGGGACCGGACCGCAGCGACGCACGGATGCACGCCAAGACCGTAGGATCCTACGCAGTGCCGTAGGGGACCGCACCGCCACTTCCCAGCAAATTAGGGACACTGTTGCTCCTGGGGTATCGACGAGGACCATTCGCAACCGTCTCCATGAAGCTGGGCTACGGTCCCGCACACCGTTAGGCTGTCTTCCGCTCACGCCCCAACATCGTGCAGCCCGCCTCCAGTGGTGTCGCGACAGGCGTGAATGGAGGGACGAATGGAGGCGTGTCGTCTTCAGCGATGAGAGTCGCTTCTGCCTTGGTGCCAATGATGGTCGTATGCGTGTTTGGCGCCGTGCAGGTGAGCGCCACAATCAGGACTGCATACGACCGAGGCACACAGGACCAACACCCGGCATCATGGTGTGGGGAGCGATCTCCTACACTGGCCGTACACCACTGGTGATCGTCGAGGGGACACTGAATAGTGCACGGTACATCCAAACCGTCATCGAACCCATCGTTCTACCATTCCTAGACTGGCAAGGTAACTTGCTGTTCCAACAGGACAATGCGCGTCCGCATGTATCCCGTGCCACCCAACGTGCTCTAGAAGGTGTAAGTCAACTACCCTGGCCAGCAAGATCTCCGGATCTGTCCCCCATTGAGCATGTTTGGGACTGGATGAAGCGTCGTCTCACGCGGTCTGCACGTCCAGCACGAACGCTGGTCCAACTGAGGCGCCAGGTGGAAATGGCATGGCAAGCCGTTCCGCAGGACTACATCCAGCATCTCTACGATCGTCTCCATGGGAGAATAGCTGCCTGCATTGCTGCGAAAGGTGGATATACACTGTACTAGTGCCGACATTGTGCATGCTCTGTTGCCTGTGTCTATGTGCCTGTGGTTCTGTCAGTGTGATCATGTGATGTATCTGACCCCAGGAATGTGTCAATAAAGTTTCCCCTCCCTGGGACAATGAATTCACGGTGTTCTTATTTCAATTTCCAGGAGTGTATATGTAGTTGCATGTATTTTATATGTCATACACGAGTCAGATGGCGGTGACTGGAATAATGTTTTCCATGTACTGAATTTATTTCTGTAGTACTCCGTATAGTTCTATCCTGTTACCATGCTGGGTTAAAGATGACCTGTCCGGTTTCCAAGCAACAACACAACTGGAAGCATTGGTTAAAACGCGTATGATGTTTCTTGACAACGGTTGATGAGATCTAAGAAGCTTCGAAAAGCCTTGCAGTAGTTTGTCGCATATGGAGAGATTTGTTATTTAATTTTTTGACTACCGAGCATTGAGCGCTAACTATCTTCTCATCTGAGGCGGGGTGATATTAATCAGTCCTTTGCTTAGCGCGAGGAGTCACTGAGAAAGCGTAGGCAGAAGCGTACCATTTACAATATGCATTACTTATCAGAGCTGCATTTAGGACGTCTGCTGCAGAAACATGGGCTATGACCAGAGTTCCGGCACGCTCCCAAGATAAGAGATATGTTGCGCCCTGTTAAAGACGACATTGCTCTTCGAGTGTCCGGCGTGTATTGTGTACCCTGTGAATGTGCAGCATGTATATTGGACAAATAATTCACACTGTTGTGGAGCGTTGTAATGAGCACAAGCGACATATAAAACAAAGGGAACTTGACAAGTCGGCCATAGCGGAGCATTGTCTAGAAAACGAACACAAAATACAGTTCGAAAACACGTAAGTCTTGGCTCATGCATCTACATATTGGGACTACGTTATAAAGGAAGAGGCTGAGATTCGTTTAAACAACAACAGTTTCAATAGAGAACACGGGTACACACTCAGCGGGGCATGGGGGAGGGCGTTGGACATTGAAAGAAAGCAAAGACAGATGCGCGACGTGTGAGCGGCAGTTTCAAACGTGGCGCCTGCCCCTGGCGCCACGTGATATCACCGGTGCTGCCACGGGCAATAGCTCCGCTAGCTGCCCGGTTCGGCTTACGCGCGCGCGCCACATTGGGTCTATCTGATTGGTTGCTGATGATGTCATCATGCCTACACAAGCGAGAAACCGTAGCAACCCTGGCAGTCAGTGAACTCCTTACGACGACGGCGGGGATGGCCATCGAAAGCTCGAGGATTTTATTCGAATTGAAGGTGCTTGAAAACCGAGAACGCTTTATTCATGTACGCCGTTGCGAAAGACTCCGACGACACAAGTAATTTGTAAAATTTGTGAGTATTGGAAATGTGTTAACAGGCAATAACACCCAAGTTTATGTATCGTCACTCATGAAATAATGGTACGCCATAGAAATAATTAGGGAAAGTGCCTAATTAAAGGTACAAAGCAAATAGGATGGACCCTCTTCTCACATGCGCAGAAAGTCAATTTAGCTTATGCACCAGTGACTTATTACAATAAAATAGATGATAATGAGCGACTAAAAGGTAATAGTTAATATGCAACTGGTAGCAGTAGTTGAAAGATGTCCTGCAGGACTAGACAAGAACTAGGATAGGGGAAAGAGATAGTTGGAAATTATCACTGTCGTACGTATAAGAAATGCTAGAAAGTGAAATACACGATGGATACAATGAAACAACGAAATGGTGTAGACTGCAGAGCTACTCTTGTCTGTCCACCTTTACTGATTTCTGCTGCCGGAATAGTCTGTGAAACGACTACAATACTCGCAGACGGACGGGTTCTTGCTGACTGGCTGCTGCCAGTCCTATATATTCATTATTGAGTAACGGTTACGACAAAATACCTAAAGTTTCTATGTAGTAATCTTCCCACTGGTCACGCACGTAACCTTTAAATACCGACAGTTTAATGTAGATACGTACCAGCATTTTTTTTTTGTTAGAAGCACTTTTTCGTGGTTTGTATATTACTACACAGGTACTCCTATTAATAACTAAAATGCTCAGATGCTAACCATAATTTCACCTTCTTTAATTGGAGATCGTAGTTTACTTTTGTCAAATGTAGTAAGTCACAGAAATTGTGTCAGACGTCTTGGATGAAACACCTTCAAAGCATATAAAAATTGTTCCCTGAGTTCAAGTCACGTAGGAGTTCAGAATAAACTTAGAGGTCACACAATATCCGTCGACTGGTGTAGCGCTCAATGAAGTCGTGACGCGATTCGAATATCGAAAGTTTTATGGAAATATTCCGCATCGAACAGCTTTGAGGCCGTCTATGCAAGTCGCCAGACGAATATTTAACGGTGGGAGGCTCAAATGGCTCTGAGCACTATGGGACTCAACTGCTGAGGTCATTAGTCCCCTAGAACTTAGAACTAGTTAAACCTAACGACATCACAAACATCCATGCCCGAGGCAGGATTCGAACCTGCGACCGTAGCGGTCCTGCGGTTCCAGACTGCAGCGCCTTTAACCGCACGGCCACTTCGGCCGGCAACGGTGGGAGGAGTAGCAACTAAAACAGAGAGTTCCCAGAGCGAAAGGCCAGTGGTGGCAGATACAAATTAATTTGATTGGCTGTGTCAAGATTTAATAGAGTTTGACTGTATACATTACGATATGGTTGTAAGTGAATTAGAATATTACACGAAACACTAAAACGTGTTCTAGGCGTTTCTCTTTGACAGTTAACAAACTTGCCATTAGAAAAAGGTCCTGCGTTAAGCTCTCCACCATTATCCAACCCGAAAATAGTGGCATGTGGTCCCCAGAAAGTTCCATCTTGGGGCCCTTACTTTTACTTGTGTGGATCAATAACCTTACATCAGTAAAATTACAAGAGACCAAGTGGTTTCGTTCACAAATGATAGAAACATTGAAATAGACAGCAAATCAAGCAATTTTTTAAAATATAAGGTAATTACATTTTCATGGACATTAATTAATTGTTCATAACCAATTCCCCGATCTCCGGGCGGGGACTACTCAAGACGATGTCGTTATCAGGAGAAAGAAAACTGGTGTTCTACGGATCGGAGCGTGGAATGTCAGATACCTTAATCGGTCAGGTAGGTTAGAAAATTTAAAAAGGGAAATGGATAGGTTTAAGTTAGATATAGTTGGAATTAGTGAAGTTCGGTGGCAGGAGGAACAAGACTTCTGGTCAGGTGACTACAGGGTTATAAACACAAAATCAAGTAGGGGTAATGCAGGAGTAGGTTTAATAATAGATAGGAAAATAGGAATGCGGGTAAGCTACTAGAAACAGCATAGTGAACGCATTATTGTGGCCAAGATAGGCACGAAGCCCACACCTACTAAAGTAGTACAAGTTTATACGCCAACTAGCTCTGCAGATGACGAAGAAATTGAAGAAATGTATGATGAAATAAAAGAAATTATTCAGATAGTGAAGAGTGACGAAAATTTAATAGTCATGGGTGACTGGAATTCAATAGTAGGAAAAGGAAGAGAAGGAAACATAGTAGGTGAATATTGATTGGGGCTAAGAAATGAAAGAGGAAGCCGCCTGGTAGAATTTTGCACAGAGCACAACTTAATCATAGCTAACACTTGGTTCAAGAATCATAAAAGGAGGCTGTATACATGGAAGAAGCCTAGAGATACTGACAGGTTTCAGATAGATTATATAATGATAAGACAGAGATTTAGGAACCAGGTTTTAAATTGTAAGACATTTCCAGGGGCAGATGTGAACTCCGACCACAATCTATTGGTTATGACCTGTAGATTAAAACTGAAGAAACTGCTAAAAGGTGGGAATTTAAGGAGATGGGACCTGGATAAACTGACTAAACCAGAGGTTGTACAGAGTTTCACGGAGAGCATAAATGAACAATTGATAGGAATGGAGGAAAGAAATACAGTAGAAGAAGAATGGGTAGCTTTAAGGGATGAAGTAGTGAAGGCAACCGAGGATCAAGTAGGTAAAAAGGCGAGGTCTAGTAGAAATTCTTGGGTAACAGAAGAAATATTGAATTTAATTGATGAAAGGAGAAAATATAAAAATGCAGTAAATGAAGCAGGCGAAAAGGAATACAAACGTCTCAAAAATGAGATCGACAGGAAGTGCAAAATGGCTAATCAGGGATGGCTAGAGGACAAATGTAAGGATGTAGAGGCTTATCTCACTAGGGGTAAGATAGATACTGCCTACAGGAAAATTAAAGAGACCTTTGGAGATAAGAGAACCACTTGTATGAACATCAAGAGCTCAGATGGAAACCCAGTTCTAAGCAAACAGGGGAAAGTAGAAAGGTGGAAAGAGAATATAGAGAATTTATAAAAGGGCGATGTACTTGAGGACAATATTATGGAAATGGAAGAGGATGTAGATGAAGATGAAATGGGAGATACGATACTGCGTGAAGAGTTTGACAGAGCACTGAAAGACCTAAGTCGAAACAAAGCCCCCGGAGTAGACAACATTCCATTGGAACTACTGACGGCCTTGGGAGAGCCAGTCCTGACAAAACTCTACCATCTGGTGAGCAAGATGTATGAAACAGGCGAAATACTCTCAGACTTCAAGATGAATATAATAATTCCAATCCCACAAAAGCAGGTGTCGACAGATGTGAAAATTACCGAACTATCAGTTTAATAAGCCACAGCTGCAAAATACTAACGCCAATTCTTTGCAGACAAATGGAAAAACGAGTAGAAGCCGACCTCAGGGATGATCAGTTTGGATTCCGTAGAAATGTTGGAACACGTGAGGCAATACTGACCCTACGAGTTATCTTAGAAGCTAGATTAAGGAAGGGCAAACCTACGTTTCTAGCATTTGTAGACTTAGAGAAGGCTTTTGACAATGTTGACTGGAATGCTCTCTTTCAAATTCTGAAGGTGGCAGGGGTAAAACACAGGGAGCGAAAGGCTATTTACAATTTGTACAGAAACCAGATGGCAGTTATAAGAGTCGAGGGGCATGAAAGAAAGGCAGTGGTTGGGAAGGGAGTGAGACAGGGTTGTAGTCTACCCCCGATGTTATTCAATCTGTATATTGAGCAAGCAGTGAAGGAAACAAAAGAAAAATTTGGAGTAGGTATTAAAATCCATGGAGAAGAAATAAAAACTTTGAGGTACGCCGATGACATTGTAATTCTGTCAGAGACAGCAAAGGACTTGGAAGAGTAGTTGAACGGAATGGATAGGTTCTTGAAAGGAGGATATAAGATGAATATCAACAAAAGCAAAACGAGGATAATGGAATGTAGTCGAATTATGTCGGGTGATGCTGAGGGATTTTGATTAGAAAATGAGACACTTAAAGTAGTAAAGGAGTTTTGCTATTTGGGGAGCAAAATAACTGATGATGGTCGAAGCAGAGAGGATATAAAATGGAGACTGGCAATGGCAAGGAAAGCGTTGCTGAAGAAGAGAAAATTGTTAGCATCGAGTATAGATTTAAGTGTCAGGAAGTCATTTCTGAAAGTATTTGTATGGAGTGTAGCCATGTATGGAAGTGAAACATGGACGATAACTAGTATGGACAAGAAGAGAATAGAAACTTTCGAAATGTGGTGCTACAGAAGAATGCTGGAGATTAGATGGGTAGATCACATAACTAACGAGGAAGTATTTGATAGGATTGGGGAGAAGAGAAGTTTGTGGCACAACTTGACCAGAAGAAGGGATCGGTTGGTAGGATATGTTCTGAGGCATCAAGGGACCACCATTTTAGTATTGGAGGGCAGCGTGGAGGGTAAAAGTCGTAGAGGGAGACCAAGAGATGAATACACTACGCAGATTCAGAAGGATGTAGGTTACAGTAGGTACTGGGAGATGAAGAAGCTTGCACAGGATAGAGTAGCATGGAGAGCTGCATCAAACCAGTCTTAGGACTGGAGACCATAACAACAACAACCAATTCGCCGTCGGTAACCTTCATAAAGACGCACTATGTACACTTAAGAAGTTATGACGACCCACTCCCTTCTAAATACATGTCCAAGATTTAACGACAAACAGATGAAGCGATTGACAACATTAAATTCTTGGGATTATAACGTGATATGAAGTTCAGATGAGGAACATCTGACAGAACTGCTGAAGCAACTAAACAGAACTTCTTCTGAAATGTGAATGTTGTCAACCTTAGGCTGTATCAACAATAAAAATTTGCCATTTTCGCTTGCGTTCGTTTCATAATGTCATACTGGGTCAAATCTACTGAGTCCAAAAGTCATAATACAAAATTTTTTGTGGCATGAACTCAAGAACGTCCAGTACAGACTAGTTCAAGATGCTGTGGAACTGACTAGTGCCTCCCAGTAACTGTTAATGAAATTTGTCATAAATAATATATATATCCTTTTTAATCGACAGCTCAGATCGTGGAATATAATCCACAACAGTAATAATAATAAAAGAATAATAATAACAATAATATCCTTTACAAAGATATAAATTTACTTCCCTTGGTCGACCTACGTGTTAAGGAACACACCGTTTCTGTAAGTAGCCAGCTGCTATAAAAAGTTTAACTGCAAATAATGTTCAGTTTGAAAGGCGACTAAAGGATTTATTTGTAGCCTACTACTTCTCCAGTGAGAAATTATTTACTAGTAGAGCTTAATGGTTTGTTTAAATCAGTAATGAATCAGTTATACAAAATCAGTCTTCCTCAGATTATCAGTGCAGTAAGCTGTAAACCAAACACAAATAGTCAAAGAATTATCGTATGCACATACGTTTACTGTACGTATTGTAAATTTAAATATTTTGGGACAAGTTGGTTAACACCTATTAAATAAAATTACACATATAATGTACATTACAAATTACATCTAATCAAAATCTAATGTGTGTCTGGATCAAGCTATGCGACGAAATTGTCCATAAAATCCAAAATCTGTAGCACATCTTAATTCTGCCATTATTTATTCTATAATGATGAGGACAGACTGGCTGTTGTTCATCATGGATCTTTTAGCTAAAATTTAGTGAGCTGGTTGTAATATATGTGAAGCTTCTGCAGCTGTGGGAGAAATTATTTCCACCGACCAACTCAGCGACTTCGATTAACGTAAGGTGATATCCAGAAATGAAGCTACTGAGGTTTTTGACATGGTATAAACTGTTATCAGACTGCATATGGTCTTCCCTTGTATTGGCGGCAAGAGATTCAGAGGGGAGCCGGTCTGGTGTTCTATATTTCCTCAGCAATGTTGTTGGCCCTCGGATGTCATCGAATACTGATCCGAGGATAGCCTCTTAACAATCACTCTCGTACGATGTCGTAACTAAATTGAATTAGATAGACTGATATGAAATAAAGTAATCGAAGAGAATGAAAATAATGAATATGGAAAGACATGAAATGATATCTTATACAGTGTTCAGATACCATGATCATTCGGTGTAGTGGATTTGTAGTGATATGATTCATAATTTGTATTGCCTCATAACTATATGTTTTCCCATAGCTAATTGTAATCATATCTATGTATTGTTAGTTTAAAAGACAGAAACGATGTCAAATTTTATGTTTTAAAGGTCATACATGCAATATTTTTCACCATGTGTATTAAATCACACATGCTGAATTCATTTCTGGATATTGCGATACATCATATTTATCTTATTTCTACTTATTTATTTAACCTGGTTAGATTAGATACTTAGGATCCACTCTTTCATCGGGCCAGGATAACTGCTCGATGGAAAATGATGTAAATGGTGCAAGATGTTCAAAATTCTAGGAAAAATATGAGTCAGCTACAGGGGAAGACGAGTAATGTAAAACATGAACAAGAACCAAGAAGGAACAATAAGATTGCACGATGAAGAATGAAGTGCACGGATTATAAAGGAATAAGACAGAGATGCAGTCTTTCCCCCTTAATGTTCAGTACATACATCGACGAAGCAATGACAGAAATAAAGGATCAAGAGTCGGACTGAAATTGTGGGTGCAAAAATTAAATGAAAAGGTTCGCTGTTGAGGTAGCTTTTCTCAGTCAAAGTGAGGAAGAATTACAAGACCTGCTGAATGAAAATGAAGGTCTAATGAGGAAAGAATATGCATTGAGAATAAATCTAAGAAAGACGCAATTAATGAGAAGCAGCAGAAATAACAATAGGGAGGATCTTAACTTCGAAATTGGTGAATACGAAGTTCAGGAATTCTGCTACCTCAGAATCCAAATGAACTATGACAGACGTAGCGAGGAGGACATAAATAGCAGACTAGCACAGGCAAAGAGGACATTCCTGGTGTACAAGTCTTCATGTAAAAATTAGCTTCACTTGTGAGATAGAAAATACTGAAAGTCAGATTAATTACTTGGACTTCAATATTGCTATTTTCACCGACAGACTTACTTTCAGTATTTTTCGAGAAGCCACTAATACAGATTCCATTGTGCCCGCTATTCCACTGCATCCTTATCCCAATAAGAAAGCATTTTTCCATTCAGCCATTCGTCATTCCATCTCTGTGCCTTTGTGACCTTACAAGCTTAATGAGGAGATGAACATAACAAAAACTATTGAAGTTAATAATGGATACGATCCCACGTTAGTTGACTAGATCTTCAAAGTCAAAACTTACGCTTAAGTGACCACTATAGGGAGCAATGCTGTTCTTGACAGTAACCAGTATAAAAATGTTTTCTCGATATCATTTCTAGGCTATATTTCGTATACAATTCGTCATCTTCTGATTAAAAAAATGTCGATTCATAGCTGTCTTTTCCACGAACAATAACTTGCAAAAAATGTCCCACCCACTATCTCAACTCCACAGTTGCTCCGGTACAAAATTCAGGAATGCATAAAATCTCTTGTGATACGTGTCCCGTTTACTGTACGGGACAAACTGGAAGGTCTTTTACTGTCAAATACAAGGAAAATTTGTTGGTAAAAAGAGGCACTAATGTACACAATTCCACTTTTTCTGATCATCTGATAATGTTCGGACACAAACCGAAGCTGTCGTGGCAGCCATGTAAGCCACTTCGCCGATCAGTCTGATGTTGTTCCCAGATGGGCACATGTGGCAAGGGCTATAACGTTTTACAGAAGCATAGCTGCTCCAAATTTTGATTATTGATTTTTAGCAACGTAATTTTACGTAAATAACTTTCGTGCGTCATGAAAATTGTCATCTTGATTAATGTGTTTTTGATCATACATCATTTCCTATGGATTATTTTATGGGATTTAGTGAAATGTTTCTGACAAAAACACTCCTAGTAGGTGTCAAAACCTAGATCAGTGTACCGACCGTTTACATGCAAACCGGTTGGCTGTTAAATCCTATGTTGAATCCAGTATGCGGCTGGTGATTAACAATCACGTTCAAAACTGTAAAATTCCTGGCTAAAAGAAGTTTATTGGTATCAAATGTAGGCTTTCATTACTGGGAACTTACCTTTCGAGCACAGATGCGTATTTTAGTGAATAATGGATTGCAGGAATAACGGAACAGAAGAGACATGAAGTGTTTCAGATGTGTTTTTACTGAAAGATGTTGAATATTAGGAGTACTGATAAAAAAGGAATGACTAGATTCTCCAAAGAAGAAAAGAAGATATGGATAACACTGACAAGGATGATAGCGCATACGTTAAGGCATCAGAGACTATCTTCTAAAATACTTGAAGGCGCTGCACAGGGTAAAAGCTAAGTAACTACTGGATGTAACAATGAGAAGGATGTAACTGATATGGTATCCGTAGCGTCGAAAGAGGGAGCAGCTAGTAGATAGTGAATCCAGAGTCGGAAGGGAACCAACTCTACGCTGTATTCTGAGAACATGTGCCGAAAAATGACAGCCAATCGCATTACATTTGATCCTGATAATAGGAAAAGAAAGACAGAAACGAAAGCTATCCAAAGTAAATGAGAATCTCGTGACAGAGAATGAAGGTGAGAAATTAGTGCTAATTACATGTAACTGAAACCTCCTTTGGATAAGTTAGATTCTAATTAGAGAGCCTTTAAGTCAGACTTATTACCCCAAACTAGTGAATTAACCAGGGAAACTGGAATTGATGCTAATCTAATTCAACAAGTGGTTAAAATGCCTGGATAGGAAGTATTAACTGGCACCAACAACATTTTGTATTCTTTAAGAATGATATTAAAGATTAGATACATAGCTCTTGTGCAGAAACTCTTAATGCTGTGGATGACTTGAGGAAAGAACAAGATCAAGTTATCTGATGGTTAGAAATGAAGTTTCTGCAGCGAAACGTTTGTGTGAAGTTACACTTAAGAATCAATCTGAAGTAACTGAAACCTTATATAGTAATTTAAGTCAGTTAAAACCTGATTTGAATGGCCATGTTGAGGCTGTGGAATAGGAAGGTAGAATGTACACGAATGAGCTTAAATTCAGTGTAGCTACCTATTCCAGTACTGAAGAAGTACATTCAGAACTCAGAGAAAGGGGAAAATCAGCTTTAGATTAAGTTATGAATCAGACTAAACAATTGGTAAGCTAAACGTTGGAACGTTAGAAGAAGTTGAATAACAAGTTTTGAATCGACTGCTTTTGTCAATGGAGAAGAATTAGAGGTGATGGAATTTAAATTACACAGTCTTGCTCATTTGATGTCCCACTGGGCATCTTCATATTATAATACTTTATAGTTATTCCATGATGTATTCCCAAATATATAGTCAGAGGAACTTAAAAATTAGATTTGTTGTTGGTTATTTAAAAGGAGAAACTGCTGTATGAGGTGTTAAGTACCCAGATAACTTAAAAAGATTCGATAAGTTTCAAGTAGCATTTAAGAAACAATTTCTGCGTCTTAGTGAGCGCATTAGGATATATGATGATCATAATCATGATCATGAGAAGTATTTGGACGATAATGAATATTCAAATGAAGATTTAAGCTTTGAATACAGTTTGTGCCAGAGACGTTGGACTACTAGCGGAGATAAAAACATGTGTACTGCTTTTAAGCATTATCTTAATAAGTATAAAAATTAATGGATGTTGGGTGGAACATTAAATTACGAATACATTTTAAATAGTTTGTTATTTCAATAACTGTTAGTTGAAAGCGTAAAGATTGTTAATAGTGAACTGTGTGGTTCACGCACGCTGTGTTATGTAAATGCACTGTATTTACTAGCAACAAACTGTATTAATTACTTGAAATTCAGTAAGCATGCCCTTAGGGGCATTTATTGCCCAGATCCAGGAAGAGCTCAGTTATTTCATGTTAGAGCATCATGAATAATTGCAAATGTGATGAGCCTCACAAACACCAGTGGGAGAACTGGGAAAAGACTTATATTTAGTTCAAAACTATTTAGAATTTATACACTTATGTTTCTTCATGTAGTATCTGAGGCAAAGTTGCCTTTTTTACTGAATTATTTACTTATTGTTCAAAAGGAAGAATGAAGCTAAAGGAATTTAATGTTTGTGTAATGGAATGAATGTTTTAAAAGTTTAGTTGTTTTTAACAGCCATGGCTGAAGTCTAGTTGATGTAAGGGAATCGTTGGCCCAACGCAACTACGCTTAAACCTAACCTGCGTAGTAAATCTCATAGTCACTTCATTAGGCCCTCATATTAAATGAATATCTCATACTGAAAGAACTTCAAACAACACAAACATTGCATTGACACCAAATATATCTTTCATTTTTAAGGATAACGCAATTACTGAGTATGAAGTAAATTTGACAAACAGTTTATTAGCACTTTTAACTGTGTGGTGTGGAATATTTATTCCCATCACCGATGTGTGAAGTGTCGGAAATAACGGAAGAGCAATACATAGTATTAGACAGAAATAAAGTGACTTATGTAATAAACTCACATACTCGGAACAGAAGACTTAATCCTGTTACCAACACATGACGTCATGACGTTTTTCACAGACCAGTTCAACATGCACTGAAAGTAATGAAAATAGATAAATCAATTAAGTTTTCAAGGAAGGGAATAATAAATATTTCAGTTAAGTTAACACTATTTTGTTCGAAGATTAAGACAGAATGTCAGGGAGCTGTATAGTTTGCTAAGGGCAGTATTGGTAATGAAATTACACAATTTAAGTTAATTATGTATAATATGAAGGAATGACTGAACCTATTATATGTAATGTGCACGAATGTCAGACGTGCGTGAATTTATGGTTAATGTGAGAGTGCAGATACCGCAGTTACTATGTGGATCTGCTTAAAAATATTATAGTCACGCTGGTGAATTGTCAAGATGAATACTACGGTCATCAGGAACAGCTGTTAAACATTAAAGCAGTCGCTGGAGTGGAGCTGTTAGATATAAGACCTACATCTACATCTACATCCGTACTCCGCAAGCCACCTGACGGCGTGTGGCGGAGGGTACCTTGAGTACCTCTATCCGTCCTCCCTTCTAATCCAGTCTCGTATTGTTCGTGGAAAGAAGGATTGTCGGTATGCCTCTGTGTGGGCTCTGATCTCTCTCATTTTATCTTCATGGTCTCTTCGCGAGATATACGTAGGAGGGAGAAATATACTGCTAGACTCCTCGGTGAAGGTATGTTCTCGAAACTTCAACAAAAGCCCGTACCGAGCTACTGAGCGTCTCTCCTGCAGAGTCTTCCACTGGAGTTTATCTATCATCTCCGTAACGCTTTCGCGATTACTAAATGATCCTGTAACGAAGCGCACTGCTCTCCGTTGGATCTTCTCCATCTCCTCTGTCAACCCTACCTGGTACGGATCCCACACTGGTGAGCAGTATTCAAGCGGTGGGCGAACAAGCGTACTGTAACCTACTTCCTTTGCTTTCGGATTGCTTTTACTTTGGATTCTTCCAATGAATCTCAATCTGGCATATGTTTTACAGACGATCAATTTTATATGATCATTCCACTTTAAATCACTCCTAATGCGTACTCCCAGATAATTTATGGAATTAACTGCTTCCAGTTGCTGACCCGCTACATTGTAGCTAAATGATAAGGGAACTTTCTTTCTATGTATTCGCAGCACATTACACTTGTGTACATTGAGATTCAATTGCCATTCCCTGCACCATGCGTCAATTCACTGCAGATCCTCCTGCATTTAAGTACTATTTTCCATTGTTACAACCTTTCGATATACCACAGTATCATCCGCAAAAAACCTCAGTTAACTTCCGATGTCATCCACAAGGTCATATATGTATATTGTGAATAGCAACGGTCCTACGACACTCCCCTGCGGCACACCTCAAAACACTCTTACTTCGGAAGACTTCTCTCCATTGAGAATGACATGCTGCATTCTGTTATCTAGGAACTCTTCAATCCAATCACACAATTGGTCTGATAGTCCATATGCTCTTACTTTGTTCGTTAAACGACTGTGGGGAACTGTATCGAACGCCTTGCGGAAGTCAAGAAACACGGCATCTACCTGGGAACCAGTGTCTATGGCCCTCTGAGTCTCGTGGACGAATAGCGCGAGCTGGGTTTCACACGATCGTCTTTTTCGAAACCCATGCTGATTCCTACAGAGTAGATTTCTAGTCTCCAGAAAAGTCATTATACTCGGACATAATACGTGTTCCAAAATTCTACAACTGATCGACGTTAGAGATATAGGTCTATAGTTCTGCACATCTTTTCGACGTCCCTTCTTGAAAACGGGGATGACCTGTGCCCTTTTCCAATCCCTTGGATCGCTACGCTCTTCTAAAACACCTACAGTACACCACTGCAAGAAGGGGGGCAAGTTCCTTTGCTTACTCTGTGTAAAATCGAACTGGTATCCCACCCGGTCCAGAGGCCTTTTCTGTTTTGAGTGATTTTAATTGTTTCTCTATCCCTCTGTCGTCTATTTCGATATCTACCATTTTGTCATCTGTGCGACAATCTAGAGAAGGAACTTCAGTGCAGTCTTTCTCAAGTGAAACAGCTTTGGAAAAAGTATTTCGGCCTTTAATCTGTCATCCTCTGTTTCAGTACCATTTTGGTCACAGAGTGACTGGACATTTGGTTTTTATCCATCTACCGCTTTGACATAAGACCAAAATTTCTTAGGATATTCTGCCAAGTCAGTACATAGAACTTTGCTTTCGAAGTAATTGAATGCCTCTCCCATAGCCCTCCTCAATCTACATTTCGCTTCGCGTAATTTTTGTTTGTCTCCAAGGCTTTGGCTATGTTTACGTTTGCTGTGAAGTTCCCTTTCCTTCCGCATCAGTTTTCTAACTCGATTGTTGTACCACGGTGGCTCTTTTCCATCTCTTACGATCTTACTTGGCACATACTCATCTAACACATATTGTACGATGGTTTTGAACTTTGTCCACTGATCCTCAACACTATCTGTACTTGAGACAAAACTTTTGTGTTGAACCGTCAGGTACTCTGAGGTCTGCTTTTTGTCACTTTTGATAAACAGGAAAATTTTCCTACCTTTTTTAATATTTCTATTTACGGCTAAAATCATCGATGCAGTAACCGCTTTATGATCGCTGATTCCCTGTTCTGCGTTAACTGTTTCAAATAGTTTGGGTCTGTTTGTCACCAGAAGGTCCAAAATGTTATCGCAACAAGTCGGTTCTCAATTTAACTGCTCAAGGTAGTTTTCAGATAAGGCGCTTAAAAAAATCTTTTGTGGGGCTCAATGACGAATGACGTTTCACCCATTGTATTTGAAGCATAGAGGGTCAGAGATGATCTATACGTAAGGCTGTATTTGAGACCGTGAGCAGAATTTATTGATGTTGGTTTAAAGTAAGGAAAGGTATTAGGAAATAGATACTCAGTGGTTAATTACACTCACCTATAAGCTTCGGGATTATTTATTGGATTGCGATAAACTAATTTTCAGGAGGTGGTGCCCCGCTGTTCTTATATATTCGGAAAATGTCATGTTAACACCTTGAGCTTCTGGTAACATACTTTGTTTATACATTCAGTGTGAATCGTATGACTATCATTTGGTTCATAAGAATATTCACAGTATTTTGCCAAACATGATAATATGACAACAAAATAGTAAATTCTATAATACAATACTAATATGAAAATAGTGCTGCGCTACGAATAAGTACAGGCTCCGATTTAGGAAATCCTTGTAAGTTTTGTGCAGCTGTGGCAAGGAAGACTGTAGTTAAGAGACCGATTCTCACAACGGATGACAGGCCCATGCGATGTTGATATTTTACAGACGATTCTGCAAGGCAGGCTTACGAGCCACTCACGGGCTAAAAGGCACGGCCTAGCGAGCACTGTATAGCTATGTGAAGTAATCAGCGCAGCACAGGGGACCGACGTGCTGTGAAGTACACATACGTTGCAGTTACAACAGCCACCCGTGACCTGTGTCTAGGTTCTGAAGCGGGCTGAGGAAAGAAGACGTAATTATCAAAGAGCACTCCACTTGTCCCGTGCAGAGGAGCTATGTCAGAGGGGTAGGAGAAAGACGTAAAAATAAACGAGCCCGGAGGCTCAAAGGGGGCAGTTGTGTCGCCATATTGCCCGCGTCTATAACCGGAGAGAATGACGATTGTTTGAGTTGCAGGCCAACCACGACGACCTTTTGGTGAAGGATATCGGCGGCCACCTGGCCCGTTGAAACAACACTACTGGCCATTAAAACTGCTACAATAAGAAGAAATGCAGGTGATAAACGGGTATTCATCCGACAATTATATTATACTAGAACTGACATGTGATTACATTTAACAGCTCATGCAGCTTCAACACGATACCACCGTTAATCAAGAGTAGTGACTGGCGTATTGTGCCGAGCCAGTTGCTCGGGTACCATTGACCAAACCTTTTCAATTGGTGAGAGCTGGAGAATGTGCTGACCAGGGCAGCAGTCGAACATTTTCTGTAGCCAGAAAAGCCCGTACAGGACCTGCAACATGCGGTCGTGCATTATCCTGCTGAAATGTAGGGTTTCGCAGGGATCGAATGAAGGCTAGAGCAACGGGTCGTAACACATATTAAATGTAACGTCCACTGTTCAACATGCCGTCAATGCGAACAAGAGGTGACCGAGACGTGTAAATAATGGCACCCCATACCTTCACGCCGGGTGATACGCAAGTATGGCGATGACGAACAAACGCTTCCAATGTTCGTTCACCGCGATGTCGCCAAACACGGATGCGACCATCATGATGGTGCAAACAGAAGCTGGATTCATCCGAAAATATGACGTTTTGCCATTCGTGCACCTAGGTTTGTCGTTGAGTACACCATCAAAGACGATCCTGTCTGTGATACAGCGTCAAGGGTATCCGTAGCCATGATCTCCGAGCTGATAGTCCATGCTGCTGCAAACGTCGTCGAACTGTTCGTACAGACGGTTGTTGTCTTGCAAACGTCCCCATCTGTTGACTCAGGGATCGAGACGTGGCTGCACGATCCGTTACAGCCATGCGGATAAGATGCCTGTCATCTCTACTGCTAGTCATACGAGGCCGTTGGGATCCAGCACGGCGTTCCGTATTACCCTTCTGAACCAACCGATTCCATATTCTAACAGTCATTGGATCACGATCAACGGGAGTAGCAATGTCACGATACGATAAACCGCAATCGCGATAGGCTACAATCCGACCTTAATCGAAGTCGGAAACGTGATGGTAGGCATTTCTCCTCCTTACACGAGGCATCACAACAACGTTTCACCAGGCAACGCCGGTCAGCTGCTGTTTGTGTATGAGAAATCGGTTGGAAACTTTCCTCATGTCAGCACGTTTTAGGTGTCGCCACCGGCACCAACTTTGTGTGAATGCTCTGAAAAGCTAATCATTTGCATGTCACATCATCGTCTTCCTGTTGGTTAAATTTCACGTCTGTAGCACGTCATTTTCGTGTTGTAGCAATTTTAATGGCCGGTAGTGTACTTCCAACCTCCGTTACACGGACACGTCTTTGCTGTGGCGGGGCGCGTCGCCCCTTGGAGCTGCAATGCCACGAGGAGCGAGAGGGCTGCTAGCCTCCGCTGACTGGGTGACATCGTACGGCGGACTGAAGGCTGCTGTCCGCAGGGGCGGGGCCCGGGCGTGAACTCTCGGCCTCGCGGTTGCAGAGCTGTGCCTCCCGGGAGCAGAGCTGTCTGTCGGACCCGCTTAGGCTCACTGCAACGACGGCGGTCGGCTGCTTCCCTCCGGCGCTGTACATGGGGGTCCACGAGTCGCGCTAGAGGGAGCAGACAGCCGTGGTCCGTACCGTAGGCACAATTAAAGCACGCGGCGGCCACTTAGACGGGGCGCGACTTGGATCGCTTCTTCCGAAAGTCAGGACAACCGGACACCGACGCTGCAGATTCCGGCATTCGCGTGGCGCTGACCCATACACGCTGCGCGGCGCCATCGCAAGTTCAGCGTAAGACAGGCAGTGTACCTATTATGTAACAAATTCAATGACACACCTGCCTATGTTTCTCTCCACTATTCGGCGTGAGTAATGCCTGTCTTCCAAACGTACCTCCTGGTCGTTCTGACATGTTACAACCCCTGAGCTCGGGGAGGGGCTGTAACAACAAAGAATGTGCGGTATCTATACACGTAAAAGTGATAGCCCACATAGATCTGATTTTACGATTGTAATACTGGGAAGACATACGATATTTATATTCAAAAAGTTGAAATTACAGTTGAACCATCCTATGGTTCGTTTGACCGACACGTGTTTTAGACAGTATTTACACAGCCTGAAATATACAGTCTTGACACTGGTGCTCATTTTTGTTATACTATACGACAGCAGCGCTCCAAGCGACCACCAAGCTACACCTCCCAATACGAAGTCGGTTGACCGCGGATAGTACCATTTACATTGCTTTGTAACAAAGCTTTTACAATTGCGAGCATATGAAATGCCATAAAAACGACAAAAACTATAAAACTACACCACATTTGCATTTGTTTAGTTTCTTAAGACCCCGGGACGTATTATTAGCTACATTACAGACAGGTTTACTTACGATTCTCTTGTAACCCACAGATATTTGATGAAGAATCTCGTTTTCTTTTGAGAACACAAAATGGCTAGTAAACAGTAGAAGAACTGACTTTTCTAAATAGTTACCTGCTCAACAACGTGGAGTTTTCTTCACTGAACTTCCAGTCAAATAAGTGAATATGGAGCTTAGAAAATTTGTATCGAATGCTATATCTACATTATTTAATGTTCCAAACAAGCGACAACAGCTTTAGCAGAAGAGAAAACCACACAGACCTGATAATGAAATGTCAAAAGCAATAAAACTGTTTCCCAACACAGTAGAAACGAATTCCAGTGTTGTTGATACATCTTAGTCACAAACGACAAAAATCAACAAATTCTTTAGAAGTGAAAGCAGTAGCATTTACAAAAATATTCGCAAAGTCGAGTGAAATGTATGAATGTGCGAATCGTTAGACTCCATACATAATGGTTTCATGTTAAGGAAAATTCCTGTCATGACAGACAATAGAAATTAACGTTCATCTTGCATGAAGTATGTGGTTATACTGTCACGACTTCAGCGAAGTAAACTGGAATTGTACACATATTAGTAAGTTATAGCTTATGGCAATGAATCAGTGTGAATCAGCTGTTTTTACATTTATTTCACTATCGGTAATGTCAGTCGATAATTTACAAGTGCTTAGAGTTCAAAAGTGTAATAACTATTTCGTTGGTTGCGTAGAAAAATAGTGAAAAACAAACGTTAATCTTACGGCTGCTTTCTCGCCGCTAGAGGCGCTAATGTCGTTCCAACTGTCAGATGGTAACATTTTTCACAGCAGTGGATGTCGCTACTGTACATGTTAGATTGTGTGTTACTTCGTCTCATCAGGGAAGTAAGTTCGTCCATAACGACTGTTATTACAATATTTTTACTGCTCTCATAAACAGAAAAGTTAGGGAAATGTATTGAAACAAATAGCTGAGTAACCTTACAAAGTAAGAGGTATGGAATTTATCATGACCCAATTTGGTAACAAAGTTGTACAGAGTTACTGCTGCATCATGCAATTTCTGGAAGCGCTGTCGGGAGATGTAGTACCAGGCCAGGATTTTGTGGGCGATGGCAGCAGGTCGACAATACATCGGCCGCCACAGAAAGTCGGTACATCAACGATGCAGTCAAGAAACTGAAGAAAATACCTTCTAGTGTAATTGAATGACTGGTGTATTTATATGTTGTGTCAGGACAAGCTCTTTATTACAGTGAATAAGAAATACAACTGAAATACTTAAGGACAGACAAGGAATAGACAAACAGTGCCTTTATTATGAAAAACGTAAAATATAGTTAAAATATGTTAGAGCAGTTTAGCTCTTTTGAGTTATAGTTCGGAAAAAAAATGGCTCTGAGCACAATCGGACTTAACTGCTGAGGTCATCAGTCCTCCAGAACTCAGAACTACCTAAACCTGACTAACCTAAGGACATCACACACATCCATGCCCAAGGCAGCATTCAAACCTGCGACCGTAGCGGTCGCGCGGTTCCAAACTGTAGCGCGTAGAACCGCTCGTCCACCCTGGCACTCATAGTTCGGAAATGTTTTGCGTTTGGTCAAGAACTCTGAACGTGATTGATGATTCTTAATCGGCGCAATATTTAATTACATCTAGAAATACTTCCGTGAAACAGTGCGAAGTATCTACTATAAGGACGAGCTAGAATCTCTTAGAAGTCGAACTTAAGATTTGCGTTAGGAAGAAGTTAGATCGCTGCGTAGTCAGACGGGAACGTAGTTCCCAAGTTTTAATATTTGAGGTTAATAAATCGTTGCACGTATGTTTTGGGGATTTATGCATTAGGCGACTGTTTTGGGTAGTTCCACCTGAGATAGTTAATATTATAATTTCACTAGCAGTTACCCACTGCTTCGCACGCATATCAGTAGTTTTGTTATGGTGAGTGATAGTAAGGTAGTAATTTTACGAGATGTACGTCTCTACAGGGTGTATCATAATTAATGGCGTAAACGCATACAGTTAAAAGTACACGAGACTAGAAGCAAAAAAGTAAACATAGGGCTAATATGCATATCTCAAGTGCTACGAGCAATTTTTCATCTTCGATATTGTGAAACAAATCTCTTCTACTGTGATGTCTTTGCTTTCCGTATTTTGGGAAGTGGCAGTATGAACCAAAAGAATAAAAAAATGTCCAGTACACATATAATCTAAAATGCATACGTTAAGAGCTCTGAGCACTTTTTCATCTTCGCTACTTTGAAACATAACTCTTCTAATGAAAAAATGCTCATAAATTTTAAGGTATACATTTTAGAGAATATGTCTACGGGACATTTTTTCCATGTATTGGTCAATACTGCCACTTCCCAAAAAATGGAAAGCAAAGAGCTTGCAGTAGAAGAGATTTGTTTCACAGTATCGAAGATGAAAAATTCGTAAATCTTAACGTATGCATTTTCGACTTTATGTTTACTGACGCTTTTTTGCTTCTAGTATCGTGTACCTTCAACTGTATGCATTTACGCCGTTATTTATGATAAAACCTGTATAGTGGTGTAGAGAAGTATGTATAAAAATGTATACAGTTCTGGTATGTGGGTACATGAACTTAACATTTTCAAGGCTTATAGTAGTAGTTTTAAATACGATTCTCGGCCTTACCTTCAGATTTTATTGTTGTATCTCCACCAATACTCTCCAGCTGTGACAGATGCTGTAGGAACTCAGTGTGATAAACCAAGTGCACAATAACATTGGATTTGCATTGTCACGGAATGTTCTATAGACGCTGAGATTCACCGTCCATCGCGCCAGCGTCATCTGCATGCCACTCACGTAGGCCATAATTAAGAATGTTAGTAATACTCTAAAAGATGCACTTTCTAATGGAGCCTACGGTCTTCCTACGGTTTCAAGCTATCTCCATACCGATTGCCATCGGAATCGTATCAGCTATAGAGTCGTGAAAACGCAACATAGTGGGTTACTTTCACACTTAATGATACTGTATTAGTGTGGAAGTATCGATTGAATCGGTTGAGAATAGTATAAGCATTGTACTGATTAGCTGATCATATAACGTAGAACACATAAATCAAAAGCATTTTCGCAAATTCGATAGAGTTCAAAAGGGAAAGAGTAAATTGCTTTTTCAAAGACTAAATATTTTTCCTTAATTTGCGTAATGTTTTTCAGATCAATAAATATCTTAAACTATACACTTCGTGAAGCAGCCTATCTTCTTCATCCGCGTTCAAGCTATCTTACGTCATATGTCATGGATATCGGTTCAGTGTGGTGAACACGCAGCAGAGTTACTTCAGCATTTATAATAATAGTATGGAAGTACGGACTGACATGGATTAAACATATTGAGGACTGTATAAGCATTGCATTCTAGCTGTTACCCACGACTGCACTCGCGTATCCGTAAAATGAAACGAAAGGTGCTTATGGCTCCACTGCCCGAAAGACGCCGGTTGGGATTTTCGGGAGCTTGCTGCAGATATTTCTATTTGATGCCAATTCGGTGACTTGCACGTCGATGATGATAAAACGACTCATCCAGATGCGAGTGGAAAATACGATACTAGTGACCATTGAACCTAGAGACCCATGATACTAAAACAACAAAGCTACCTGCATGACCGCGAGCTGTGTAACGCAAATGTGAATGCAACAAAGAAGTTATAAGAGACGCATGTCACTCAGCGGCTAAGATGTGAACTGTTTGCAACTGATATCCGAACGGAAGTATGAGTTAAGCACATAGAGAATTGTATAAACATTGTATTCATTACGCTGAAACGTATTATGTACAGCATGCCAAACAAGTGTAGTTTCACAAATATAATAAAGCTCAAAAGCACAGAGCTTTTTGAAAGAGTAATTACTGTTCCGTATTTCGCATTATATTATTCGAATCAGAAAATGTGTTGTCCTTCACATTTCCTAAAGTAGCCTATGTTTTTCCCCAGCGTTCAAGATATCTCCGTGCCAAATCTTATGAAAATCGGTACAGTGGTCTGGTCGTGAAAGCGTAACACACAAAATTACTTCCGCATTTATAATATTAGTTTGGATGAGCTTTAGGGTTGGGAGTGTGTGGCCAGTCAGACAATTATATCGTGGCAGTGAGACATAACGCAAAGCACGATTATTTCATGGGAAGCTTAGGGGGGATCATATATTACTAAAAGTTGCTTCACGTAGAAGGAAGTTTATCCAGAAAGCATTCATCCTGAAGCAAACAAATGGAAAATACACGTAATAGGTATTAAATGGCACCAAAAATTAAACTGACTACGTTCTTACCGAAGCAATGATGTGGTCCTTAACCTGTTCCGGATCTAAGATGATGAAAAACTAAGTTAAGGACTAAAGATCAAGCAGGAAGTCAGAAATCCATATTATAAGAAATTTTCTACGAATGGGGAACTTTCCTCGATTAAATTAATCGATTGAGTACTTTAGAAAATGTAGATTATGTTGACATAGATAAAACGGGCGCTTTACAATGGTACTTCTGTGCAACATCAGAAAATGTTGCATGTACAAACAAAGTAGAAGAAAAGAAACCTCAAGTGAAACAATGCAACTTTTAGAGAAATGGCAACATTTAGAAGCAAAAAGTAAGAGGAACATGGTAGAGTGTTCTAAATTACACAAAAATAACCACATCCAAGAGAATGCGAGTGGATACATTCAATATATGGTACATAAACAGCCAAAAACAATGGAAATACGAAGAAAACAAAATGTATCAAATGTTGTACGGCGTCAGTCTTTGATGTTGTTTCATATTATTATAGAAACTGATAATGATAATAATAATGCCAAAGTGGCAACGTAAAGCCATTGAGGCTATGAATAACGTGCAGTGTCTGGCAGATTTCTATGTGTGAATACAAAGTATTAAAGAAGTAGAGAATACTATACGTTAGGAATTATTTACATCACTGCTGCAGTACTGAACAGCTATTTAGCTATTCAGTACTACAATTATTTTCCTAACATGGAAACAAACAGATAGTGCATTAATAACTGTAGACCTATTAGTGTTATTTCCGTAATATACAAATTTGTTCACAAAAAATTATTACAAACATAAAGCTCTTCAGGCAGAGGGACAAGTTGGCTTTAGAAGTGGTTGTAGCACATTGGATCACGTAAAAGTCGAGTATAAACAATCGAATAAGTTCCTTAGCTTGGGAAGTCTCTGTTTTTATTTGTTGTTGATATACGGGTGGCGTATCAACTGTGGTAGGTCCTCTGGGCCTGATCGTTCATTTATTTATTTATATGAATAACCCTAGTAACTAGAAGCTTAAGCAGACTACAAGGTTTTACTGGGTATAATAATTATTATTTATTGAATTTATTAGGTAAGTATTTTCAGAAAAGTAACATTTTCCATGTAGGCCTCAGGCTTTCTTGTCCAGTCACCACAATATCCTGAAAAATATTCCAATTTAGAGGTCGAATGACGATCGTATAGAAGGAAAATGATTCGGCCTAAAAACCCAAAAGATTTTTCCATCAGGAAAACTAGCCATCTCAATAACTAGTTCTTACCATACAACCACATATTAAATAAATGTACTTATGTAATACCTTAATAACTCACTGGTATCTCTCTCCTTTCTTTTACTTGGATCTTCCAAATGAGTAAATGTTTTGGCAAATAATAAGAAGAATGACTACGTTTAAAATTTATAGCTCCTCTGTACTTCAAAATAGAAACCGCCAGTTGTTGCGCCACCAAGTACTAATACAGTGTTTTTGGACTACAAAAGATCTTGATTAGATTAAAGAGACAAAGTAAAGAATTATATTTTCTGAAATATTCCGTACCTCCAATGAAATTATACGCATTTCAAATTCTCACATTCCTACTTTGTGCCGCTTCCCTTCCTCATTCTATCTCTACCTTGTTGTCGACGGTACTCTAAAATACAAAGATTCTTCCTTCCTTCAAAAATAATTTTAGTCATGAAGATGGGTTGAAACATTGGCTGAACCAATGAATCCAAAAGCTATGTTCTTGAAATGCATATTCTGAGAATCGGCATATGCGAAAATCTATCCGATCGCAGCCTTCCGTTCGGGACGATGGTCACTATATTACATACCACAGAAGAACGTCCTCGTAATTCTCCAAAATGTCCCAAGCTTCATTTGTGTTAAGGATTAACTGTACTTCATCAAGTTTATAAATTGCTCGCCGTTTTTACTTTTTCCTCCCGACTCGCTTAGACTCTTCATTTCTCGCGGTACTTTATCACGAGTCTCTCTCGCGAAGGCCGGCGTTTTGTCATTCTGACAAGAGTAGTGCTTACCGCGCCGGCGACGGCACATCCCGTTCGAGTTGTTATTTCGGCATACATACCCCCAAAATGCTGTCACAGTATCACGTGAACTTCGTAAATTAGAATGTTTGTGACTTTCGTTCTTACAAACTTTTTCACACACCCACCCACCCCCCCCCCCCACCCACCCCCCCCCCCCCCCCCCCCACACACACACACACACACACACACACACACACACAAACACAGATATATATATATATATATATATATATATATATATATATAATATGAAAGTTTATGCCAAGGTACTTGAGAAGTAATTGTATTTATATTGGCAAAGAGTAATGACAGACTAGGTCACGAGGTATCCTATAGATTCCTTACAGGCAGACGAAAAGATTCAGTTATCACTGGTGCAGAATATTGCGTTGCACTGTGAAGTGAATATAGCAGAGGAGGTCATTACTAACATGAAAGACATAAAATTGCTCCACAATTGTAGTGTAAAATTTGTAGAATCAAAAGAAAGCGACTGTGGTATTCGTAAGCAATAGTTTTGATGCACGGTAAGCATATAATATAATCTCCTCGAAATTCAAGAATGCTCACAGGAAAACGAAGACACCGTTTAAATCTGTAGTAAACGTGATACTGTTAAGTATTACTGAGGCATGATGGTTTAATAAAGTTAATTCGTATATGGCGGTCAGAGTCGAAAGCAACTAGAAAGTAGTGGGCAAATAGAACCCAGATTATTTCTTAATACACTCCTGGAAATGGAAAAAAGAACACATTGACACCGGTGTGTGAGACCCACCATACTTGCTCCGGACACTGCGAGAGGGCTGTACAAGCAATGATCACACGCACGGCACAGCGGACACACCAGGAACCGCGGTGTTGGCCGTCGAATGGCGCTAGCTGCGCAGTATTTGTGCACCGCCGCCGTCAGTGTCAGCCAGTTTGCCGTGGCATACGGAGCTCCATCGCAGTCTTTAACACTAGTAGCATGCCGCGACAGCGTGGACGTGAACCGTATGTGCAGTTGACGGACTTTGAGCGAGGGCGTATAGTGGGTATGCGGGAGGCCGGGTGGACGTACCGCCGAATTGCTCAACACGTGGGGCGTGAGGTCTCCACAGTACATCGATGTTGTCGCCAGTGGTCGGCGGAAGGTGCACGCGCCCGTCGACCTGGGACCGGACCGCAGCGACGCACGGATGCACGCCAAGACCGTAGGATCCTACGCAGTGCCGTAGGGGACCGCACCGCCACTTCCCAGCAAATTAGGGACACTGTTGCTCCTGGGGTATCGGCGAGGACCATTCGCAACCGTCTCCATGAAGCTGGGCTACGGTCCCGCACACCGTTAGGCCGTCTTCCGCTCACGCCCCAACATCGTGCAGCCCGCCTCCAGTGGTGTCGTGACAGGCGTGAATGGAGGGACGAATGGAGACGTGTCGTCTTCAGCGATGAGAGTCGCTTCTGCCTTGGTGCCAATGATGGTCGTATGCGTGTTTGGTGCCGTGCAGGTGCGCGCCACAATCAGGACTGCATACGACCGAGGCACACAGGGCCAACACCCGGCATCATGGTGTGGGGAACGATCTCCTACACTGGCCGTACACCACTGGTTATCGTCGAGGGGACACTGAATAGTGCACGGTACATCCAAACCGTCATTGAACCCATCGTTCTACCATTCCTAGACCGGCAAAGGAACTTGCTGTTCCAACAGGACAATGCACGTCCGCATGTATCCCGTGCCACCCAACGTGCTCTAGAAGGTGTAAGTCAACTACCCTGGCCAGCAAGATCTCCGGATCTGTCCCCCATTGAGCATGTTTGGGACTGGATGAAGCGTCGTCTCACGCGGTCTGCACGTCCAGCACGAACGCTGGTCCAACTGAGGCGCCAGGTGGAAATGGCATGGCAAGCCGTTCTACAGGACTACATCCAGCATCTCTACGATCGTCTCCATGGGAGAATAGCAGCCTGCATTGCTGCGAAAGGTGGATATACACTGTACTAGTGCCGACATTGTGCATGCTCTGTTGCCTGTGTCTATGTGCCTGTGGTTCTGTCAGTGTGATCATGTGATGTATCTGACCCCAGGAATGCGTCAATAAAGTTTCCCCTTCCTGGGACAATGAATTCACGGTGTTCTTATTTCAATTTCCAGGAGTGTATGATCATGCCACAACAACTCTGTCTTCTATCCCTAGATACGAACTTTTCTTTCTTGATTTTTCAGTATTGATACTCTCACTTCATTTTCATAAATGTTGTAAGTTTATTAAATTCAATTAGATGTCAACGTTGGGAACCAACAAAAACAAACATAAAACTTTTTTTAGTTTGAGTCTCTGATTGTCTGACTCTGGCATATACCTTATTCCATCAAATTTGAGCAGTTGTAGTTACTCGTACATGACATTAGATTTGCGTCAATAGTTCCATTATCTTCCGCGCTACTAATGTTCAGTATGACATAATCTCAAATGCACTTCTACATAAACCTCTTCTTTCCTAATTTCCTTGCTTCGTAACCGAAATTATATGCAATGTGGAGTGCTTTTCCCAATTAACACCCCTTCGAAGTTTATTCTGCATTAAACGAACTACTTAGTCTTCAAAATGTGCTTTTAGTATTCGTTCCTCCACTATACCTTTGATAGACGTGACATTTCACTACTCTATTTGTTAACTCTGTGATAGATATCAAAAAGTACTAGTGTCAACCTACATTTTTACCGTATTTCCTGTAAAATAATTCGCCTGAACTTGTAAATTGCTGGAACTGGCTAACACTGACTGTTGACCATTGTAAATATATAACCTGACAGATAGATGATGAGATTATAAACAAATATAATTTAGAAGTCGTTCTGCAAAAATAAAAAAAAATGTTTTTTACGAGTGTATTTCAGAAACTGTTTCTTGTACATTGTAATTTTACTGTAAGTTTTATTGCTTGATATGACGTTTCTGCCACGTTTCTGATATTTGAGATTTTTTTTTAGGAAAACTAAATAATTTTACGAAATTCACTTACTGTATTTACATCGTCTGGGGAGGTACTCAAAGTTCTTTACACGAATTATGTTGAGCGAATATCATAGCAGAACGAAAAATATATCCAAAACAGACTATTACATGTTACCCAATACCCATTATGTTCTTACAAACCACCTAGAAAAGCTGTGACTCCTTGTGACAAATAATTTCGTAGAGAACCTGCTGTAATCAACATGTGCTCATTATGTAGTATGCATTCAATATCCGGTCGTATGAGATTTAATGGTGAAGCAACCAATTCCTTTTATGAGGAGTACTTGTCCACGACCTATGAAACGTCATTTTTTCTGAGTCATCAGTCTACTGACTGGCTTGAGCTGCCCGCCATGAATTCCTCTCCGGTACCTAACTTTTCATCTCACAGTAGCACTTGGAACAGACGTCACCAATTACTTGCTTGATGTATTCGAATCTCTGTCTTCTTCTACAGTTTTTCCCACACACAGCTCTCTCTAGTACCTTGGATGTTATTCCCTGATGTATAATAGATATCCTTGCATCCTGTCCTTTCTTACTGTGTTTTCCTCACCGATTCTGCGGAGAAACTCCTCATTTGTTACCCTGTCAGTACATCTGATTTTGAACATTCTTCTGTAGCATCTCATATCAAATGCTTCGTTTCTCTTCCGTACCGGTTTTCCCACAGTCTACGTTTCACTACCATACCTTACTGAGCTTCTGGCGCAAATTCTCAGAAATTTCTTCCTTAAATTAGTACCTAAAAATCCAGAATTCAAGCTCTATAAATTGATGCCAATAGAATTCTCTTAAATAGGAGCGCCGTTTTTGCCTGTGACAGTCTGCTTATTATATCCCACTTGCTCCGTCCATCATGGATCATTTTACTACCTACGTAGCGGAAATCCTTAGCTTTACCTACCTCTTGATCACCAGTTCAGATGGTAAGTTTCTCGCTGTTTCATTTCTGCTGCTTCTGACTACCTTCGATTTTCTTCGATTTGCTCTCAATCCCTAGCCTGGAATTATTAGACGGTTCATTGCATTCAACAGATCCTGTAATTATTTGTCACTTTCACGGATGATGACACTCATCAGCAAATTTTATCATTGATATACTTTCACCTTCAGTTTTAATCCTACTCCTGAAATATTCTTTTATTTCCTTCTTTCCTTCTTCGATGCACAGATAGAACAGTAGCGGGTCAAAGACTACATCCCCGGCTTACATCGTTTTTAATCCCACCTGGTAGCCGTCCGGCAACAGGGTGGTGGTCTGGGGTGCCACTTCTTATCGTAGCAGGACACCGTTGTTCGTCATCTGCGGCACCCTTGCATCGCAGCGGTACGCTGACGATATTGTACATCCCGTTTCTTTGGCCTTCTTCGCAAGCCATTCTGGGCTTGCATTTCAGCAAGATAATGCCGACCTGCACACGGGGAGAGTTTCTACTGCCTATCTTAGTGTTTGCCAAACCTTAGGTTGGCCGGTAAGATAGCCAGATCCCTTCCAAGATGAGAACGTATGGAGCATTATGGGCAGAGCAATGCAACCATTTCGGAATTTTGACGATCTAAGGAGACATTTTGACACAATTTGTCACGATATCGGTCAGAAAAACGTACAACTCTATCAATCAGTGCCAAGCCAAATAACAAACTACATGCTTACGTGGCATAGGTGTCCAACGCTTTACTGACTTGTTCCATTTAACCCGAGCGAGGTGGCGCTGTTGTTAGCACACTGGACTCGCGTTCGGGAGGACTACGGTTCAATCCCGCGTCCGGCCATCTTGATTTAGCTTTTCCGTGATTTCCCTAAATCGCTTCAGGCTAATGCCGGTATGGTACCTTCGAATGGGCACGGCCGCCTTCCTTCCCCATCCTTCCCTAATCCACTGAGACCGATGACCCCAATGTTTGGCCTCTTCCCCAAACAACCCAACCCAACTTGTTTAATTTAAGCTCTATCTCTTGAAAAAAATCATCTCCTTTTTTGAGAAACTGTAATCATTTGTTTGTCTATATATGTACAGCACATCTACTTGTTTCCATCCCAATCGGCTCATTCCTTCGTGGTACGTCGTTTTTTTGTCCAGAGAGAATTAAGCGGAGTTGAACGAAAAATTTTTTTTACAATTACGGATTTTTATCTCATTATAAAATCTACAATTTTTAGAATTAAGTGACATATATATAACTTATAAACTCACATATGAAGTATTTTGTTTTATTTTCTTAGATATAATCTACATCGGTTGAAAACGTTAAAATTTTTTCGTGCATTTCTTCATGATTTAATAAAATCGGCAATTATTTATATAGAAGGCTGTGGATTGCTGTATTATAACGGTTAAATTACGTGTTTGTGTTGGTAGCATTGCCAAAAACAATATCGTATCGTTTCGTAGTACAAACACGCGTTGTATGTCGAAGAGCTAACGTTTTTCCGAGAAAAAGTGACGAATAGATTGGTAAATCATACAAAAAGTAAAGTATGACGCCGAAACGAAGTTTTTTTTTAAGAAACGTTGGTTTCATGGTAATAGATTATCGAATAAGGGGGAACATGCTGTTCAACATGTGGCGTGTGAAGTTACGGACAATGAAATACAGGCAAACTTGTCAGTTTCTAGAGAAACACCCATTAGTGCTTCGAAGATTAAAATAAAACGTTGTGATATACAGTTTTCTCAAAACGAAAGTGATGTAAATGGTAGGTTAGGTCATATTTGGATAGATTTACACATCATAACAATGGTGTAATGTGAATGTGTGTGTTCTAAAATATATGGAGGGCCAGTTAGTTTACATGAAGACAATGAGGTATCAAATGGACTATCCAGGTAAATTATCATTAATCGTGCCAGTTGTAAATATACTCATTCATTTTGGAATTCTGATAAGATAATTATTTTGAAGTAAATGTTAGTGGTTTTATCGATTGGGACCTACTGGCAAAACACACACTGCAGGAGAAACAGTGTGTGCCACGATGAATGTGCAATGCCCACCTTGTAAAATCGACAAACATGCAGGATTTATTGGAGCTGCTGTGCAATCTGTTGCATGTGAGGCAATGAAGGGTGCTGCAAACGAAGCTGTTGAAATAAATGATGGTATGAGTGAAATACCAGTAGCTTTTGATGGCACTTGGCAGAAGCACAGCTACAGTTCTAAGAATTCTTTTGCTACAGTGACCAGTGATGATACTGGAAAGGTGATAGATTTCCAAATATTAACCAAACATTGTTATAAACGTAAATCTTGGAATGAAGTAGGGCATATCTGTGACAGAAATTATGAAGGAATAAGTGGTGGTATGGAGGCCTCTGCAGCTACTGAAATTTATAGTCGATCTGTGAACGAAGGTGGAGAGTGTTACACTAAGTTCTTAGGGGATGGAGACTCAAAAGCATATAACAGTGTAGTAGCCGCTCAGCCTTATGGTGAGATGGTTATCACAAAACAGGAATGTGCTGATCATGTCCAGAAGATGACGGGCACCAGATTGAGGAAGTTGAAACAAAGTTTGAGAGAAAAGAAACTTTCTGATGGTAGAACCATAATAGACAGGCTGACAGACAAAATTATTGATGAACTACAGCAGTATTCGGGGGCGGCCATTAGAAATAATACTGAGGATTTGTTGAAATAGAAGCAGGCAGTATTGGCTACCTTCTTCCACAGACTGTCAACTAATGAAAAACCATTACACCACACCTTTGCCCTCCTGGACCTGATTCATGGGGCAATTACCGCAATGCCCAGTACTCAAACAGCTCATACAGCCATAAATAGTGCATCCCAGCAGCACTCATGGATATCATAACCTATTTACAGAGACATGGCAAATCCTGAATCACTGAAGAAGTGTATGGATGGTCAGATTCAAAATCCCAATGAGTCGTTCAATAATCTTAATAATCAATGGAATGGAGATACTAAAGTGTGGTGAGGCGGGGGGGGGGGGGGCGGAGGTGTCAGTGATGCTGTTATTGCTTTTAAAAACTTGGAAAAATACCAAGAGGATGATATACAGTATCGTGCAGGGTGCTTCTGAGTTACCAAAAATAAAAATAAAATCAAGCACTTATAAAGTGACTTACAGTCTTTTGGAACTTTAGAAGCCGTTCCTGAAAGTTTACATTTTCTGTTGCAGTTGTCCCTAAATATCAGAAACCACTTCGAGTAGAATATTTACATTTTTAAGAAAGTAATAAGATACATATCCTGAGTCTACTGAACTACAAGAAGAACATAATGTTAATTAAAATTATATAGGATAACGTACAAAAAAACAGAAAATTCTTAACTGTTTAATTAAATTATATTTCCAAAAGCAGCTGCTGAAATGTAATTATGGTAGTTCAGCATACTCAGAACATACAGTTTAATGTCCTGTAAAAGTTTCATGTCAATGGCTACAGTGGTTCCTGAAATACAGGGAAGCCAATTCACTAAATGTAACATTGTCGGGATAGCGTGTTCCAGCTCCCCTTAATCTGCTTTCAAGATATCTGGAATTGTTCACTTCATCTTCCTCGTAATCACAAATTTCAGTATTACGTTTCGCGCTGGTCTCACTAGTGCCCTTTCTCTGTACTTTCATTTCTCTTCTGTTTACCCTTAACCCACATTCTGTCCTCACTGGTCTGCTAATTCCGTTGAATAATAAATGTGCAACTGAATCACATTTTAAAAATTTGCGAGCTGTAAAGTATGGGATTTTGAACTTTTTGATATAAGGAACCTATAGCCGGCATATGCAATAAAGTTTTTGCTGCCACCACTGAGCTGTCTGAATCCCATTCAGTCTCCGTACGAGATGTTACCAGGAGAGGGTATATGGGAAAATTTGGGGTGGAATTTTTGGATATCACCTTACTGAAACATAGACCTTATCAGATCGTTTGAATCGTGCATGGTATTTCAACTTTCTTGACAATGTTTTGCCTGAGCTTCTTGAGGATGTTCCCTCGTAACTGCACACTAGTTTGCGATTTCAGGCGATAGCGTTCCGCCGCACTAGGGTCGGCGGGCCAAAGCATACGTCGCAGACAACTTCAGACGGAGAGCGGTTTGAAAGGGGTGCCCAGTCCTTCGGCTTGTGCGCTCCCCTGACCACACCGCTCTAGACATTTTCCTCCTGATTTACGTAAATTCGTTTGTGTACTCAACGCCAGTAGTACCTGAGCTTACCGAATGCATCTTTACAGCTTTTGGTACCATGAGAGGGGTGCGCGGAATCTCACAGATAATCAGACAAAACGTGTTTCGACTCGTCGCTCATTTCGTAACCAAGCTGATGGTCGTCACATTGCTCATTTACTCTACAGTAGTGAAGTTACAGTATTTGATTGTACTCTGTTTTCAATAACAGTTTTGCAGTCTACTAAATTCTGCTGTTTCATTTAGCGTACCGAAGGCGTAGAGAGTGCATAATGCAGTAAAACGGTTATTCCACATATCCGGCTGTAGGGTCCTTGCATGAAAATGTTAAAAATTTAATCCAGTAAAGGCTCCAAAATTATTAAAACGTCATTCTATTACACACAGTGCCGGCCGGAGTGGCCGCACGGTTCTAGGTACTTCAGTCGTGAACTGCGCGACCACTACGGTCGCAGGTTCGAATCCTGCCCCGGGCATGGATGTGTATGATGTCCTTAGGTTAGTTAGGTTTAAGTACTTCTAAGTTCTAGGGGGACTGATGACCTCAGGTGTTAAGTCCCATAGTGCTCAGAGCCATTTGAACCATTTATTACACACAATAGATTGAAGAACTGTGGCTTTCTTCTTGGTCTTTCATTCTTAGCGTTCCCGCTAGGTTTTGTACATACTGAATATTACTCCTCTTTCGCTATAGGTTTTTCTGAGGATTTCGAACACCTTGTACAATTTTACACCTTCGAACGCTTTTATTAGGTCAATAAATCCGATGTTCGTGTCTTCAGTATCATGCGCAACCTCAGAATCGCCACTCTAGATCCTTTAGCTTACGTAAACCAAAGCTGATTGTCATTTAAGAGTTTTTTAAATTTCCTTTTCCATTTTTCTCTGCGTCAGTCTTCCCAGGTACTTTGAAACATGAGCTGGTAACCAGATTGCACGACAGTTTTCGTACTTATATGCCTTTGCTTCTTTCATTTACTGTTCGGTTTATTCTTATCAAAATTTCATACATCCAAGTTGCAGCACTGACAGAAACCTGACCTGGGTGTTAAGAGCTGTCAAATTCTTAAAATCTCAAAGTCACGTTATTTGTACGATATAAAGAACCATGTCTGGTGAAAGAAGAAACGAGTTTGGCTATTGCATAAGACATCAGTCGGAGAAACTGGAAATTTTAAGGTATACTATGGACTATTTTATTTAACCTCGTCTTAAGGAAGATCGTAGAGATTTCACTAAAGCACAGGGATGCACTACAGGATGTCTTCATTATTGGACTTTCCTAAGCAGACGATCTAGTATATGACATTCGTTTCATTTTTTATTAAGAAATCGCGGCATTTTAAAAAGCTAGAACAGATCTGGAACAGTGAAGCGAAAATAGGGAGATAAATTATATTGATTAAATCTAACAGGCCGAGGAGTTTACCTTTGCTGCATGCTCTCAGATGATCCTAAACGACCCGTTGGTATTACTCAGCAGCACTGTTACCGTACTTCTCACCCTCGCGTATTTAGTAAAGAACTGCATTTTCATTTGAACACTCGTGCGATGGTTCTTCGCCTAACGTGAGTCCTAATGTCTGACCTCCCAGCATGTCCAATAGCGAACTCTGACTGGCACAATATACCGACATTCCACAGTTTCTCCACTGCTAACGATAAAAGTAAACTTACATTTTATATTGCTGTTAGCTTTACACTCTCGTTGTGGCATGATGAAACAACGTACATGAATCGGTGCTGGGAATAGTGACAAACATTAACAATAAATAAACAAAGATGGTTGAGCGACTTGTACAAGTGCCGCTTCCTTGAGTACCTAGTTGCGTAATGTGCAATAAATTGCAAATCATACATCCGGTAGCGTAACATATTTTATCCGAGTGGAAACACAAGAAAGCGGCAATTTGAGCGTCTCAAAATACTTACGTGACAGTGCGACACGTTTTTGAGAAAAACAGGTTTGTTCCGGGAAATACGGGATGAATGGACGTTCCAATGTATCATTAATAAGCGGTTTCAAAGTAGAATTAATTAAAACGATGCAAAATTAGTACCAATTAGCTGAGAAAACAGCATTACATTTTAACAAAGAAAAGGTAGGACCCCTCATCGTCTGTAAGAATTGGGAACTGATGAACCTGTAGCTGTAGATTCTGAAGTATTCTGTACTCCCGTACAAGTGCAGTTTCACGCCGCAGACATCAAGACGGCAAGTGACTAAGAATGAGGAACGAAGAAAAGACAGAGCACCTGGTCATGAGAAATCGGATGTGATGTACCTCTGACGGTAGATGGACTACCTTTCATGACAGTTGACCGCTTTAAGTACTTAGATAAAGACGCCTATATAGCAAGAGTGAACAAAACACTTCATAGTTTTATCTAAATTCTAATGGAAATATTACTTCGTAACAAATTCCAAATTCCTTTGTATCAATTTGCTGTTATACTGGTAACATTATACGGATGGGAAGCATTAAAATTTAGAAAGAAAGATGAGGGAAAGCTGTTGATATTCGAAAGAAAAATACTGTATGCATATGACGAAAATAATATGGAGTGAATAATAAGAAAGAAAAAAATCGAAGTATGAAGAGAGCTGTAGATGAAGCGTAACATCGTCAAACTGGTAAATAAGAGAAGGTTGGACTGGAAGGTCACATAGCAGAAAATTAAGAAGAATACACTATCTAGAAGGGCACACTGTAGAACATCAGATGGAACGAGAGGAAGGAAAAGACTCACAATTAGGTTACTAGATAACATCCCAATGGACACAGCTAGGATGAACATCAACAGCAAATGGATAAACAGTGTACTCGGAAGAAGGGAATGGAACAGGCCCGTGGAGCAGGTGGATGATTCTTAAGGCTCTTGCCACGTGTAAAGCAAATTGCTGTATGAAACCTATAAGGGATACAGGTCACTTGCAATTGCCCATGGTAACTTTCCATGCTTGGTCGAACCAAGATATCAACCTCTAGAGGCAGTCAGTTGCGGGGAGGGGACTCACAGTTGATGTCGAGGGCGACTCTGGCCTCGGCGGGCAGCGTGAGGTTGCTGTTGACGGCCTGGCAGGTGAGCGCGGCGTGCAAGTCGGCTCTGGAGAGCCGCGGCACCAGAAGCAGCCGCTTGCGGATGCGCGTTCCAGCGGGCAGCTCCCGCGACTCCAGCAGCCGCTCACCGCGCCACCATCGCACCGACGGCTCCGGCCTCCCTGTGAGAGAAAGAAACTTGTCACTGCCATAAAGGAATATATCACACGATGTCAACCATTTCCCACCACCATAGCGGTTCCATTATCTGTTTCCTACTATTCCAATATACGACTCTACCCATGTAGCGTAAACGTGCATTACAGAAAAACTTATAAGTGTTTCAAATTAGAAACTAATGTCCCGGCCATGAATGTGGATTCTTCTTTCCTCTCTCATCACCAGCAATACTGTTCGATCGCCAGGGAAAGCCCCCAGAGAACATTCTTGAATTGCGTGGCGATAAGTTTGCTTTTCAGCACCATAGTCATAACATGGAGAAGTTTTTCTCTTCCACTTGTACAGAGCGTCGGTATAAATTCCCGTGTCGGTTCTTATTCCGTTAAGAACTGACCACATACTGGGTGGCAATTCAATACCAGGTGCCTTGGTCGATGTGCAAGGCATAGTGTTCCGTAGTGTCACCAGCTGTGATTCATATTAAAGTCATTGTCAACTGACATCCTTGCGATTTCCAGACGTGTGTGACGAGAGCGAAGCCTTTCTTTCCTACAGTGTGGAATATCTGCGTGAAGAGAGAGGTGGGGGACTTACCAGTACTGTTTTTGCGCTCCCGTAGTAGTGCGCTTTCGTGCCGTTGAGATGGAGATGGTAAGTGGCTAAGTATAGGTAGTCAGAAAGTAAGCGTAAATCTGGTTGTACCGGTTATAAGACGCGTGGTATGGTAGAGCTGTGTGTCAACAGGTCTTGCGTGAGAATTATTCATCCAAGCAGAGGAGTGATGTTTCATAACATGGAAAACCAGTGCCAGATATGAAGTACAGAGAAACCCCTTGATGGGCCAAAGAGATTCTGGAGAATATTGTATCGTGTTTCGATTATCCCATCAGTTCCTAATACGTGGTGCTTTAACTGAGCATTGTATCAAGAGTGGTACCCAAACGTTTCGAGTTCCTATTATTCCAGAGTAGTCATCCTTCAAAGTAACTTACCTTTTTACTGGCCAACTTGTTGTTGAGGTGGAATGTTGAAACTGCTGTATCAACGATATTTGGATGTAGCTTCCATTTCTGAAAATACTAACCAGTAGTTGATAAACCAGTGGTCAATACAGACACGGTAACTCCAAGACTTCTGTGTCTCATAGCAAGTGTCCAGTTCCAGGCATATGTGATACGTACAAACTGAACAGGAGATGGGACAGGACAGATTCTTGTGGCAGCCGAGCTTCATCTGTGAAATCATTTTGCTGCCCATTTGTAATTGGAAACATAGATTACTGAGTATTTCATTGATGAGACTGAAAATTTTTAAGCGTGGAATGACTTGCAAATGTTTCAACATATAACACCTTACCTCCAGTACCACATGGAGCCGTCAGATTATGAAAACGACCGCTGATGTCCGTTGATTCTGACCAGGTTTATGAGTGATTTGTGTAGCTTACATTTTGTCTGAATCCTACCTCTTCAAATTGTATATTTTCGTAGACCTTACGACATATTCCTGTGTACACCACTCTTTCCTGGAATTTATATAGCGTATTAAGTAAGGCTACACGCCAAAAATTTTCTGGTTTGTCTTTTGGTTTACCTGGTTTCAGTATGGCTATCACTTGTGTAAATTTCATTTCATATAGTATGTGGCACACATCCACAAGTTTCACGTGTTAATTACACACTGCACTGATGCACTGGTGCTAAAAGAGCTGCAAAATACTGGCAACCATACAGTCCTCGAGATCTCCATGTAAATTTTACGTCACACATTCCAATAGCATTCAATAATTAACTTAAAACTAGAAAATGCTTGTAGTTTCATGGTGTTTGCATGGTTGTAAAGAATACATTCGTTCAGACAGCTCCTTGTTGCGTTGGTCATTGTGTAAGCAGTATGCAATCGAAATGGACATTGTTGTTTAATCACCCTCCAGGAAAGAGGTACATTCTGTCATTTCCTTCCTGCTGTCAGAAGGAATTATTTCCGACGAGATTCATCGTCGACTGTGTCAAGTGTACTGCAATGTGGTGTCCGCCCCGGTAGCTGAGTGGTACCGGCAAGGTTGCTCAGCGTGTTTGATCAGAGGGTTGGCTGCCCTCTATAATAAAAAAACTGAGTGAACCGATTAACGAAGAACCTGAACGAGTGTCATCTGCCGTCCACCCCGAACAAATTCAGCAAACAATATAGAACAAAACGAGATCAACAAAATAAAAAGAAAAAAGAAAAGAAAGTTGTCAGCGTGACGGATTGCCGCCCTACGGGCCCGGGTTCGATTCCCGGCTGGGTCGGTGATTTTTCTCCGCTCAGGGACTGGGTTTGTGTTGTCTTCATCATCATTTAATCCCCATCCGGCCCGCAGGTCGCCCAATATGGCGTCTAATGTAATAAGACCTGCACCAAGGCGTCCAGACCTGACCCGCAAGGGGCCTCCCGGCCACCGACGCCAAACGCTCATTTCCGTTTTTCCATTGCAATGACGTTATGACCGACGATATTGTGGAGGAATGATGCTGAAAGTTCCATGTGGGATTCATAGTTGAGCATGTTGAAAGTGATCGAAGAAGACTCTGAATAAGGAATCGCAAATTTCTTGAGAGTAAAGCTTGCGAATACTGTGACATCACACGTTTATTGTAAGGCCCTTACGAGACCGCGATGTTCTGTCCAAAAGAAACGTGCACTACGATTACCGAAGGTATCGTGCTCCATCACGACATTACACGATCCTGTGCTACAAATCGAACAAAGGAAAAACTCAGAGTTTCCGGCAGGGAAATTTTTGAACCTCCTCTCGATACTCCAAACTTGGCACCAAGCTACTTTCATCCCTTCCCAAAGATGAGTCAGAACTTTGGATGTCGTGTCCCACTGGCTGAAGACGGGTGGCGCTATTCTTTGATGAAGATGCAAAGAACCCGGTGCTACTGCACGATACAACTTTAAAATATTGCGGCATCAACCTCAAAGACCCCTGCTTCCCTCACGGTCAGCTATACGTAGCTCGCTCTCGAGTAGGAAATTCGAAAAATTTGTACATATATACCCGGACAACAAAATGGAAAATGTTGTTTATAAAAAAGTATTGTAAATAGTAATAATAAGTTTTCAACTATTTTTTTACCTCTCATACTTTAGTTTTTCCTTTTATTCCAAGTGCCTCACAATCTCATATCAACACCCTGAGCGAAGCCAGGTACCCCAGCTAGTATACAATGCGTAATGCACCCAAGAGGGAACAATAAAAGTCGACGAAAATGATCGAAGTACTCCAGTTAATAGGGTATAAGACCGGAACGTGTTCTTTCACCCCTATTGTTCAGTCTAAAGCTCGAAATTAAAAGAGGACCAGCAAGCTAAATAATAATTTATTTGAAACTTCCTGGCAGATTAAAACTGTGTGCCCGACCGAGACTCGAACTCGGGACCTTTGCCTTTCGCGGGCAAGTGCTCTACCAACTGAGCTACCGCAGCACGACTCACGCCCGGTACCCACAGCTTTACTTCTGCCAGAACCTCGTCTCCTACCTTCCAAACTTTACAGAAGCTCTCCTGCGAACCAAGCAGAACTAGCACTCCTGAAAGAAAGGATATTGCGGAGACATGGCTTAGCCACAGCCTGGGGGAAGTTTCCAGAATGAGATTTTCACTCTGCAGCGGAGTGTGCGCTGATATGAAACTTCCTGGCAGATTAAAACTGTGTGCCCGACCGAGACTCGAACTCGGGACCTTTGCCTTTCGCGGGCAAGTGCTCTACCAACTGAGCTACCGCAGCACGACTCACGCCCGGTACCCACAGCTTCACTTCTGCCACAGTTTTAATCTGCCAGGAAGTTTCATATCAGCGCACACTCCGCTGCAGAGTGAAAATCTCATTCTATAAATTTATTTGTTTACTATAGTGCAAAATTCAACACCAGGCATAATTCATTGCTTTACTGTTTTGTAAAATAACGCTCCAGGCATAATGCAGCCCCACTGTGTTTGCTGTTCTCGGGGAGAGGATGAGCTGATTGCCATTCGTAAGCAACTGGAAGTCGTACTGACTACTTCAAGCGATTAGCTGATGCTGCAGATGAGTGTGTTGGGAGGACTCCAAATATTGTGTATTATAAGTACCAGAGGTATGTCAAATATTAACCTCTTCTGTCGACACTGTCGCGCCTGTCGGAAATACAAGGCTCCATCATCACTCGCTCACTTGACTATGAGTGCCGTGTCAATGGTGAGTATAGGCGTCCTAGGCAGAGGAGACAGGTATCAGGAAGAGGTCAGGATGTACCATTCATACAAATAACAAGCAGGTTCAAGGCGCTGTCTTTCACTGAAGTGAGACTCACTTCATCTGTTGCGAACACTGCTGCGTCTTGTGGCAAGGAGCAACGAAAGCAAAGGAGTATTGGTGTGAACCGTGAATTTACTTTCAAAACTTTTCTTAAGAATTTACTTTACGTACTAGCGATTCATCAAGAACATTAACACATTTAATCACACTATGTGAGCGTGGAAGTAGTTGCCAGTGGGTAACTGATGAAAACAAATCAAATTTCTTTCGACAAATGGAAATTTTATTCCTGAAAACCCTCTTTCTTATTTAGAAACAGATTTAAAATTATAATCAGAAAGGACCCTCCAAATATCAAGTTTCAATTTAATCAGAGGCAGAAAGAACAAATTTTTTGACAGTATGAGCTTTCGGGCTGAGAACCTTGCCGCTCTCTTTTGACACGGCCGTAGTCACGACCGCTCACAACAACCTGTGAAAGACTACACTGGTGCAAAAGTGCAGCACACCAAATTACTTTAAACTAAAAATTTTAACAACTCACACAAGCACATAAACTATGCACCCCGTAGGAGGGATGGAAATGGTACAAAACACTAACGTTAAACGATTAACTTGCTACCGAACGTGTACTTGATTAAAAACAAAAAACTTACGGTGGAAGCAACTTTATATACTAAAATAACCATTTAAATAAAAACCCATGAAATGCAGTCTTACGTAAAATATACAAGGTTAGCCAAACATGCTCTGCATTACACATATACCCCCTCTCAAGATGATAGGCAAGATAAAAACATATTTCAGGAATTCGGCCGTTACACTCCAAGCAATAAATTCGTTAACACTGAATCCGACAAACATGACAGAGGCAGTTATTAACGTATGGCAGATGGACACAGGGACCGCAGGTTGGTCTAACCCGCCCCTACTCCACAAGGGAAAAACGGACCACCTAATTCATAAATAACCACCTTCCTGCGGGTGAGAAAAGGGAGAAGAATGGTGGGACGACCCCAAAACAAAGCGGCTGGTGACTTCACCAAGAAAACAAGTAGAATTTGACAAGTAAATTAAACAACATATCTCCAGTCACCTAACTTCTAATAAACTGCGATTTGTGGCGAAGACCTGGCGCAACACCCCCAACGCTCTCCCGAACCGTCCGCTGCCAGCCGCTTCAACGGGCGCAGGAAGACGCGCAGATCTCCCGTCTCACGGCGTCGCAGCTCGCACCGGCCTGACCGATATCGTGGGTTGACTCCTGTTGCTCTCGTGTCGGCCGCGAAGCCGCTATCCCTGGCCATACGGCGCAGCCCACTGGACTCACGTGTGGACCTCACATGCGCCGACGCTCAAGGCGGACAAGTCATCTTGTGTGTCAGTGCGCGACCGACCAACCGATCGATCCAACCGCCAATGCCCATTGCCTGAGCAAACTCGAGCAGACTGGCGGCCTAACGCGCAGACCCAGATACAAGAACTCACCCCCGACCGGGCAACCACTATCTGAGTTCTGTTACTGGCGGAATGGCAAGACTCTCATTTTGCCGGCTTTAAAGTTTGATCCAAACGACAGACATACTCGCACTCCGAACAACAGACAGACACTAACTGCCGCACAAATGCGAACGAGAGATATACCAGCAACTGGTGACGAGTGACTGACCCAGACTCACTCCAACTGACCAACTGCCCCTGGCGAGCTTGTAGCGCTCCTTAAATGCACGTGAACAGGCAACCTTTCCCCTTTTCCACCAGAGGGAGACACCAAAGCTGCGATTACCACAGCGGCGTCACCGCCAGAAACGGAGGGCAACTGCTTTACAAAACGCGCTGCGTCGCGCTCTTCAAAACAGCAATTTTTTCCACGGTTCAGATGGTCTAATAGTCGTCGGCACATCCAACGTATGGCGAATACTGTTCCCCTTAGAGAAATGGCACCAAGTGATGGGAAGGAAACCAAGGCACATTCATGTTGGGTGCCTGTAGGATCCATTCAGCGTGATGCATACACTATTCCGCCAACCATTGTGGTGCAGCCAGCTACAGATTGTGGCGCACGTTAGAACAAATGATGCCTCTAACGTGGACTCTAAAGTCATACTTGGATCAGTCCAGCGACTAGCAGGAACGGTTGAGAACACCAACCTTGCTTATGAAGTTTCAACGAAGTTCAGAATCTGCAGCTTTGTCCCTAGAATAGATCGTGGCTCCCTGGTTCTGAATGGAAGCTTTGAACCAGAGACTGTGAGGATTTTGTATGAGCTAGGCTGCTACATCCTACATTTGAGCAGTAGCGCTGGGAATTGTGGGGTCCTTCTAAATCGTGTGCACTGCGCATTGGAGGCAGGCACCCAACAGGCTGACTATGTATGATGTACACGAAAGTATTTTTTTTTTTTTACAACTCTCAAACCTTTCCAGGTAACGATAACTCTAGAAAACTCAGGAGTATCAGGATAAGATCCAATTAAATGCCTACCGCAGATGAAAGTGTTAAAATCCCAGCCGGTAACTGCCGAAGCATTCGCAAAAGAATGCGACAGTTTGAAGCGCTCCTAAAATTACTCGTACTCACATAATATGAGGCAGGGAAAGCTGGTTAAAACCTTAAGTTGACAGTAGTGAAATATCTGGGGAAAATTTAAATGTATACCGAGACGTTAGGGAAATGAGTAATGGAGGTGATGTATTTGATGCAGCGGACAAGACACCAGACTCCATCGAGATAGGAAATGAAGACACAGTATCAAGTGAGAGAACAAAATTGTAAAGGGATCCTCCCATCGAGGAGCAGCTCGCCTCCTGATGTAACGTCAGTTCCCTTGTACAAGGTTCCCCAATCGTACTATAATCACTGGAAGTGACTTTTATCATCCAACAATCAATTGGGATACTTACAGTTTCCCCAGTGGTGGACGTGACAATACATCCGGTGGAACATTACTAAATTGCTTCTCTGAAAATTACCCACAACAGATAGTTCAGAACGCCCTCATCATGGAAATGGCAACAAACAGATCATGACCACGTTGAGGAAGTCCAAATCGAAGCTGGAATTAGTGACAGTGGGGCAGCTGCAGCAAAAATGGATACCAAAATACAAAGGGTAGCTAACACAAGAAGAACTATGTGTTCAGAAAACTAGACAGAGAAACAGCAATGTCATACGTTAAAGAGGAGAGTGAAACTTTTAGCTTAGGGCGGGAGCCTGTGAAGCAACTACGGTTCAAATTTAAAAGAATAATTGACCATGTAATGGTTAGATACATATACCCTGTAGAACAGTTCATGAGGGGAGAGATCCTCCATGGTATACAGTCTCTGTAAAGACTCCAAGGTATATTGTCACTGTAAAGAAACTTCTAAAGAAACGAACAGTACTGCGTAATAGGTATAAACATCTCATAGGCCTCTAGATAGGGAGATGAATGAAGCACGTTTGGTAGTAGAGAGAGCAATGCGTGAAGTCTTCAGTGACAATCGTAGCAGAATATTTTCGAAAGGTCTTTCATGAAACCCAAAAGAATTCTGGTCGTATGTGAAGATTGTTAGTGGAACCAAAGTTTGCGTCGAGTGGCAAGGCAGAAAAAATATGGAAAATTACCGTTTAACGTCCCGTCAACATCGAGGTCATTAGAGACGGAGCACAAGCTCAGATTGTTTCCAGGATGGGGAAGGAAATCGGTTGTGCCCTTTCAAAGGAACCATCGCTGTATTTGCCTGAAGCGATTTCGGGAAGTCACGGAAAACCAAAATCTGGATCGCTTGGACGCGAATTTGAAGCGTCGTCCCCCGAATGCGAGTCAAGTGTGCTAACACCTGCGCGACCTCGCTCGGTAAGGCAGAAACTGGAACTAAGAGTAGCACAGCGAAACCAGAAATGCTTAATCTGTTTTCAAACGTCCTTTTACACACAGGAGCATTGCTCCAATTTAATTCTCGTGTCACTGAAGAAATGAGTGAAGTAGATGTTAGTGACAGTTGACTGTTGACTGTTGACTGTTGACTGTTGAAATCGTTAAAACTGAAAAATGGAATCCCTATCAGATTCTATATCTAACATGCGGTTGAGTTAGCCCCTCTTTAAACTATAATCTACGGCAGATACCTCGAACAAAAAGCGTACCCAACATATGGAAAAAAAAAACATTGTTCACGTATATGATCTACAAAACTCCCGTCCAGTGTCACTGACATCAATTTGCCGTAGAATCTTAAAGTTTGTTCTGACCTCAAATAATGGAATATCCGGAACAGAATAACCTCGTCTATGCCGATCAACGTAGTTTTCGAAAATATAGATCACATGAAATCCAACTCACACGTTTCGCTCACAACATTCTTATAGCCATCAATCAAGACAATCAGGTAGATGCAGTACTTCCTAATTTCGGAAAACATTTGAGTCAGTAAGATAGCAACGATTATTATGAAAAATACGATAGCGTGGGGTGTCATACGAAATTTGGACTGGACTGAGAATTTCCTGGTAGGAAAGACGCAGCAAGTTACCTTGGATTTAGAGCCACGACCGATGTGGAGATAATTTCGGGTGTACCTCAGGGAAGAATGTTGGGTGTTGGGGTCTCTTACTGTTCATGTTATATATTAATGACCTTGCATACAAAGACATTATTAGGAAGGAACTAATCATCTCTGGTCCATAGCACGCTAACACAACAATGCTGGCGAGCCCCTGCAACACAGCTACTACTGCCAACCTCAGATGCTCGACCCGCCGAAAAACAGGCAATCGCAGGGAAGCCGTACTGTACACAAAACGCAAACCAACCACACACACACCCTACACTGTGAGCTGATCTATGGCCGATCGCCCACTAATGTATGACGACCTCGGACTAATACAGGGACGCAGCCGCTGCAGCAGGCCCTACAACGAGCACCCGCAACGACAAGGGTAACGATGCACGATACCTCGCACTAACATAACCTCACCTTACGTGCTCTGTCGCAGCTAGCATGCCGCTACTGCCCTTACTACCCGTCCTATAGTCGCAGAGGGTTTTTCTTCCCTTGGCGCTTGCCTTGGCACTTTTTTCCCTTTGCTCTTACAAACCGCTACCCTTCGATCGCTTTTGTCGACTTTCTGTCTCCTGATGGAAAAAATTTTCAATTGTGTGTGAAATCTTATGGGACTTAACTGCTAAGATCATCAGTCCCTAAGCTTACACACTACTTAACCAAAATTATCCTAAGGACAAATACACACACCCATGCCCGAGGGAGGACTCGAACCTCCGCCGGGATCAGCTCCTGATGGACCATGTTAATGAGTAATCCTAGCCAGACGCATGGACAACATCACAGCCCGCATCCTGAGACTCCTGATTCGAAAACTAACATGTTATATGGAGGTAACAGTAGAACTGTTGGTTTGGTCTCCACGTCGGTGTGGGCGTGGAGGGGCCCCATCCAAAACTTAAAAAGACAATATTAGTAGTATCCTCAAACAATTAGCAGATGATGCCGTTATCTACAATCAAGTACAGCCTGAACAAAACTGTATAAATAATCAGTCAGGCCTTGATAAGATATCGAATTGGTGCAAAGATTGTCGAGTTGCTTTAAATGTTCATAAATATGAGATTGTACACTTCACAAAACATATATTATCCTATGAACATAATACTAGTGACTCACAACTTCAATCTGTGAAGTCATACAAATAGCAGGGTGTGACACTTACTAGCCAATGAGGTATCAGATAGGCTCAGTAGTGGGTAAAGCACTTAGCGGAATTCTATTTACTGGTAGAATACCAAGGAAATGCAATCCGTCTGCAAGGGAAATTGGTACAAACGACTCGTGCGCCCTTTCCCAGAATACTGATCAAGTGCGTGGCACCCGTACCACATAGGACAAGTACAGAAGACTGACCATATGCACAGAAGGGCAACACGACTAGTCACAAGTTTGCCCGACCCACCTGAGTGTGTGACAGAGATGATGAAAGTCAACTGGCAGACTCTTGAAGATAGAAACTATCCCGAAAATGTCTGCTAACAAAGTTTCGAGAACAGGATTTAAATGACGACTCTGTGGATGTGCCACAACGCCCTACATATTGTTCCCGTAGGGATCGTCAGGACAAAACTAGAAGTCCTAATAACTGGTACAGTGGGATATACCCTCTGACATGCACTTCACAGTGGTTCGCAGAGTGTAAATGTAGATGTAGTTGTGGAGGTGTGATACAATTTGTAGAGATGGACGAAGGATGTGTGTGTGCGTGTGTGTGTGCGTGTGTGTGTGTGTGTGTGTGTGTGTGTTTGTGTGTGTGTGAGTGCGAATGTGTGTGAGAGCTATGATGCAAGATCACCAGAGGGCTAATACTGGATCATGGTCACCTACGTAAATTATGCAAAGTTTCATCACGTACATGTATGGAGTCAGCAAACATTATCTTCTCGCCTAGCGAGAAATTCTCATGCACCATTTAATCTCTGTAGCTAAACAAGAAACTGTGCGTAACAGGAGCTAACGATTAGAAACGCTGCGTAGAATTGCTGAAAGGCCACTACCCGTTGAATAGAAATCGGAATGGTAGCTTGTGGCTGGAAGTAATGATGGAAATTGGGCGGATAAATCGAGGTGCGCTCGCCAGAGAGGTCCCGGCGATCTGCGGGGGCGTGCCGGAAGCAGGCAGTCATTGTTCAGTTCACGTCCTGCCCCCTCCCCCTGCCCCCGGCAGGCGGTCGATATGCACCGTGGGTGTGGTTGGGGGCGGAGGGCCACCTCCGGTCGCTCGCCGCGGGCAGGTTCGGGTGTGGTCAGCCTGCCGGAAAACGCGACAACCTGCCGGCGGCCGCGCCGCCGACACTGGCGAATTGCCGCCGCCATCCACTGTGCCCGAAAATGGCACTTCGTGCTTGCTTAACCGTCAGCCAGCGATCATGTAGCGCTCCACTGGCCTTAACACGTATAATCCCGCAACAAACGAAACGACAGTTACACCACAGGAAGTAAACTGTTGCAACGTATAGAGAGTGAAGGTTAGCCGTAGCTTTTGTTAGAGGCTAAAGTCACATTGGCTGTCACTCGAACGTGAATGTTTATTAAAATTTGTAAATGGACATTTTAGGTAAAAATATGTAGGTTTCCATGGCCAGACTGAATCTTATTATACCCGTCTGGGTGCACTGTTGCGTCGTCCTGTGTACGTAAACTAAGCGACTATACCGCGGTACTGAACCTAAACTTAGTTTGAAACTGCCCCTCGGACAGATTCCAATGTGAAACATAAATAGTTACTAAATTTGAAAGTTTAAAACGCGAAATTAATCTAATTATTGAGAGAAACAGGTTCAACACAGTAAAACAAGCTTTACAGTTGCAAATTCAGTACATGTCATAAGACAGCGTAATTCACCGCATACGAATAACCAGATTATATTCACACAGTGTCTGAGAATTGAGCGAGTATCTGAAAATGGCGAAAGATGTTGGAAATTATGAGAAATATAGGAGTAAGCTGTAGGGAGAGACGACCTAGAAGGAAGTACTCGAATTAAAAGGGTGTAAGGCAGCGATGTAGTACTTAGGCCCTACTGTTCAATCTGTACATTGAGGAAGTAATGATGGAAACAAAAGAAAGGTTCCGGAGTGGAATTAAAATTCAAGGTGAAAGGATTCACTGATGACATTGCTATCATGAGTGAAGGTGAAAGAGAATTACATGAAGTTATAGAATTTTACTACCTAGGCAGCCAAATAACCAATGACGGACGGAGCAAGGAGGACATCGAAATGAGTCTTTTTCTGGCAAAGGGGGCATTGCTGCCAAGAGAAATTTACCAGTATCAAACATAGGCTTTAATTTCAGGAAGAAATTTCTGAGAATGTACGTTTGGAGCGCAGCACTGTATTACAGTGAAACATGGACTGTGGAAAACCGGAAAAGAAGAGACTCGAAGCGTTTGTGCTGTGGGAAGAGAGAAGAATGTTGAAACTTAGGTGGACTAACAAGGTAAGCGCCGGCCGAAGTGCCCGTGCGGTTCTAGGCGCTGCAGTCTGGAACCGCGAGACCGCTACTGTCGCAGGTTCGAATCCTGCCTCGGGCATGGATGTGTGTGGTGTCCTTAGGTTACTTAGGTTTAACTAGTTCTAAGTTCTAGGGGACTAATGACCTCAGAAGTTGAGTCCCATAGTGATCAGAGCCATTTGAACCATTTGAACAAGGTAAGCAACGAGGAGGTTCTGTGCAGAATCTGAGAGGAAGGTAATATGTAGAAAACACAGTGGAGAGAAGGGACAGGATGGGAGAGGAGTTCGTCGTGGGCCGCATCAAACCAGTCAGAAGACTGATGACTGAAAAAAATGTGGGAATGAGACCACTTGTTAGTGATCACAAGCCTTTGCGAAACTATTTCACGCTGACGCGACCTGCCCTTCCCCGCCCCCCCCCCCCCCCCCCCCCTCCGCCCATCCGAAAAAAGAGATGAAAGGAAAATGTTTGTTGGTTACTGCGATCTCACTGTTCATGTAGACTGGGTTATCCTGTACGCGCGCTGTAGTCTCACTAGCAGCGCGCTCGTGTTGGTGCGCCGGCCTGGCGCCGAGCCAAGTCGGGCGGGTTGCGTCGCAAGGCTGGCTAGGCGCTCAGCGGGCAGTGTCACACTGTCAAAAAAAATGTATCTGAGAACTATGGGACTTCATTTCTGAGGTCATCAGTCCCCTAGAACTTAGAACTACTTAAACCTAACTAACCTAAGGACATCACACACATCCATGCCCGAGGCAGAATTCGAACCAGCGACCGTAGGACCGTAGCAGTCGCGCGGTTCCAGACGGCAGCGCCTAGAACCGCTCAGCCACCCCGGCCGTCGAATTTTTTCAAGCTGTTGCATGTACGTCTAGCGGCTACAGAGGTCAAGCATCACACTATATTAATAGTTGTAGTACAAAGTAATGTCTCCAGTTACAGTCACATTTTCAGCAAGTACACCAAGTCCTTTCATCCATACATGTATTATTTCTCATCATTACTAACATTTTTACAGGAGCGGGTATACAATGTAAAAGGCATATTACTATACACATAACTAGATCTACTTAGAGTCTTCGGGTCGATTCTACAATGCCACGTCTTGTAGGCGACAACATCTCGATCGGCGAAGGATTCCACTACAGGAAGGGAGGCGTTTTCACAACGAACAATGGCTAGGGTAAACCAACCACTACCAGAATTTCCAGTAGCGACATTCAGAGTAAAATTAACCCTGCTTTCTCGGAAGCTTGAGCTGTTCCATTGCCTCCAAGTTTATTTCGAGGCTTATAATATGTTTGTAGACTGGTGTGCGATGGCGGCGTTAACGATACACACGTCGACTGGGCATAGTGCTTCAATGCTGTAGCAGATAGAGCTCACAGAGGAATGGTTCCGCTGGCGTGCGCTGCTCGCTTATATAGCGAACGCGTGACCTTGATCACCTAATGCACTGATAACGGACTTAGACTCTGCAGGCACCAGCCGGAGTGGGTTATAATATTAGATGTTTATTTCTAAAGTCATTGGGGGAGACAGCAAAGAAGGACTATTCACGTTGGTGTGTAGAAGGTATGCGATTGGCGACGTACCATCTGATTTCCGGAGAAAAGTCATCCATAAATTCCAAAGGTAGAAAAATGCCACAAGTGTGACACCTAACGTTGTTGAGAATGGAAAACAACACTGTGGATCTGTTACATGGCGATCAGTTTGGTTTTATGACGGCACCGAAGGAGCATTTATGACGCTGCAGTTCATAATAGAAGGAAGACTTATAGAAAAATCAAGAGATATTCATAGGATTTGTTAAGCTGGAAAAACCGAGACACATTCATAGGGGTTTTCAATCTAGAAAAAGCGTTTGACAATGTCAAAAAGATGAAGACGTCTGTGATTCCGAGAAAAATAGTTGTAATCTTTACGGAAAGATGGGTAATATACAATGTGTACAAGAACCGACTGTGGAAGACCAAGAACGAAGTGCACAGACGAAATGTGGTGTAAGACGTGGTTCTAGTCTTTCGGGCCTGCTGTTCAATCTATATGTCACAAAGAAATAATAGAAATAAAAGAAATTTTCATGAGTTGAATTAATACCCAATGTGCAAGAACATCACTGACAGAATTCCGTGATGACATTGCTATTCTTAGAGAAAGTGAGGAAAATATATTGAATATGTTGAATGAAATGAAGAGTGTAGTGAGTGCAGAATATGTATTATCAGTTAACCGAAGAAAGACGATTGTAATGAGAAGAAGCATAAATGAGAACAGCGTGACTCTTAACAAAAGATTTGGGGGTCACGAAGCAGGCGAAGGTAATTAATTCTGCTGCCTAGGCAGGAAAATTACCGATGACGGACAGTGTAAGAAAGACATAGAAAGTAGACTAGCCTGGTCAAAAATGGCATTCGTGGCCAAGAGAAGTCTATTAGTATCAAATGTAGGCCTTAATTCGAAGAAGAAATTTCTAACGATGTCCATCTGGAACACTCAAATGCGTGGTAGTGAAACAATGACTGTGGGAAAACCGGAAGGCAAATGAATCGAAGAATTAGAGATGTGGGGCTGCAGAAGAATGTTTAAGGTTAAGTGAACTGATACGGTAAGGAATCAGGAGGTTCACTGCGGGATCAGCGGGGAAAGGAACACATGGAAAACACTGATAATAATATAGAGCAAAATGGTAGGACATCCATTAAGACATGAGGGAATAATACCCGTGGTACTAGAGCGAGCTGCAGAGGGTAAGAACTGTAGAGGAGGACGGAGACTGGAATACGTCCATCAATTAATTGAGGAAATAGGTTGCAATTGTTACTCTGATATGAAAAGGTTGGCATAGGAGAGGAATTCGTGGTGGGCGGCATCAAACGTCAGAAGAATGATGACTCAGAACAACTCCTTTAGTACCGACTGTATTCGCTACTCATTTTCAGACAGTATCCACATACACCACTGAATGACCTACAAAATGTATCATTCTACACGTGGTTCAGGACGGGGCCAGCAAGATGTACAGATGCTATTGCATGCGTCTCATCACATATCTTAACGAGCTGCAGCGACCGTCTCTAACCGGGAGGGAGTTACTACGAGGGACAGTTAAATGAAAACCGAGCGATGGTTTAAAAAGTAATCTCTACACTCTGAAAGACATTCATTCCACTGGGAGATGAGACGATCAATTCCTGCTTCATAGCCAGCCTGTGAGGCCGTGCTGTTCTAGGCGCTTCAGTATGGAACCGTATGACCGCTACGGTCGCAGGTTCAAATCCTGCCTCGGGCGTGGATGTGCGTGATGTCCTTAGGTTAGTTAGGTTTAAGTAGTTCTTAGTTTTAGGGGACTGATGACCACAGATGTTAAGTCCCATAGTGCTCAAGCCATTTGAAACATTTTTTGAACCTGCGGTCGACGGCTCATGAACCACAACCGCAGCCCCTCTTGCGCTTTCTCGTCCGGCTGAAACCAGCATCCAAGCATGTCTTTCTTCAGGTCGCCATATAAGTGAAAATCACACGGCGAAAGAATCGGGCAGTACCGAGGATGCTCAAGCGTTTCCCAATACAATCTTGAACATTAGTCCAACTGGCAGCACGGGCCGGGCAGTATCGTGCAACAGGATGTTTCCGTCTGAAAACATTTTTGGGTGTTTCGTTTTTATGGCTTTTCGATTGTGATTCTATGCTAGGGAGGGGAAAAAGTGAACGGCTAAAATCGATACCGGTATTTTGAAACTGAATAAACGGTGTATTTCGGTATTTGTTTGGTCTCGGTTGTAATAGGTTTCCTTGTTTTTCAGTTTGTTAATAGTAAATGTGCGAAAAAATCGGCGTATCAATTTGTCATACGACAGTGCTCAGATTTTTGCATTTTTCAAGAAAACTCTCTATAAAAATGGGTAGCCTTTATTTGTCAAATTTCCATAGCTTTGAAATTACAGCGCATATACATTATGTGATCAAAAGTGTCTAGACACCACCAGAAATATGCGTTTTTCGTATTAGGTGTATTGTGCTGCCACCTACTGCCAGGTACTCCACATCAGCGACCTCAGTAGTCGTTAGACGTCGTGAGAGAGCAGAATGGGGCGCTACGCAGTACTTCGAACATGGTCAGGTGATTATTGTCATTTGTGTCATACGTCTGAACACGAGATTTCCGTACTGCTAAACATCCCTAGGTCCAGTGGAAGAAGTGAAATGATCGTATGGAGCTGATGGTCGGGAATCCCCATCTGGAGAAATTCGGCCGCCGAGTTGCAAGCTTTCATGCCGACGCCACACTGGGTGACTTGCTTGTCGATGGTAGTGAAATGATGAGGATAACACAACACCCAGTTCCCAAAACTTCCGACGCGGCCGGGAATCGAATCCATGCCTACTACAAGGTGGTCAGACCTTTCCTTTTCACTCGTGCTGTCGGACGAAATCACCCTGTTGCACTACAACGTCCACTCCCACACTCAATCGGACGAAGGCTTCGCTTCATCGATTTGGCTGGAAAACAGTGCAGCATCCTCCGTATAGGTGGATTTTCCACTGAGTTCATTTCACATCTTGGGCGACCTAAGAAAAGACGTGCAGGGACATCGGTTCAGTCGGACGGGGACCTGCAAGAATTGCCGTGGTTTTTGTTTCTTTAATTGCCGATGGAGTTCTAAGAAATAGGAATTGATCGTTTCATCTGCCAGATCGAGAAAAGCTTTCATGTTTGCGGGGATTTCTTCTGGATGGAACCATTCCGTGGTCCTGATGCGATGATTGTTCGGTTTTCATTTGACTGGTGCCCCCTGTATTTCCTACCAATCCAAAGCTTCGTAGCCGTACATTTAAATATAGTCACGCTCTCGAAAACACATGATAAAGTTAAGGATTTTTTATGTACTGATTTCCCACCTGCCACCGAACGCAGGCGAGCTTTCGTGGTATATGTCGTGGAAAGCAGCTAGTGGGACGACACAAGTGCGATGTGCGGGGGGGGGGGGGGGGGGGGGGGGCTATTTCTCGTGCGCCCTTGATCAGGAGATATACCCTCATAACCACTGAAATTTGGGAAAGACTAGCTTTTGCCTCAAGCGGACAGAATATTAGCCCTGATATATTCATCTAATGTTTGATAATGAGAGCAAGTAGTGGCTTCGAACAAACCTTAAATTCAAATATTTTCCTAAACTTTTACTTATTTCCACGTTCAATGTCAAATATTTAACACGTTAATTCATTTTCAAAGTAATCAAAAATATTAAGCTGTTCTATCCTTGCGACTTCTATTCTTTAACGATTCAGGGGCTTAGTGGCAAAATATTAAAGCGCTAAAATTCTAGAATGCTACAACACTACGATATCTGACATTCCAAAAGTCTTCTGACTCACTTAAATATTGATAACCTGCCATTGTAGCAGCAGTAATCGATCCAACAACTGCGCCAGACATTTGTTGTCTTATATAGGCATTGCCAACCGCAGCTCTGTTTACATATCTCTGCATTTGCATACACATCCCCTTACAAGTATATATAAACATAAGCAAGGACGACCCCCGTTAATTTCTGTGAGGATGCAGCATATCTTCTGAACCCCTGCGGGATGTAGCTAATGCCACGACCTTTGGGCTACTAAACAGTTTTTAAGTTGCTGAGCAACAGTCATACACTAATTTTTAAATGAACACACCGCCATTTGACTGAATTGTCGTTTATTTAAAAACGACATAGGTTTCAGCTTTTTATGGCATTTTCAAGCTATTGAGTTTATTAACATACTGCAGGATATCAAGTTCAAAATTGGCCATAAATTACTAAAATATTGGCTCCCCACGAAATGCCAGATGTAAAATCATCATCTTGTAGAACGATCAGTAAATAACTGTGGGAGCATGTCGTATTGGGCTAATAGATGGGAGCGTTACTTGTGCGTCAGAGGTTGAGAATTTGGATTAGACAGGAACTGTGCCCACGTGGACGAGGTGGTTAAAGCAACTGTTCTGGGGAAGCATCCGGCTTCGAGTCCCGGTCCACAACAAATTAGCAACCTTCACCACTGATTTATTCAATGCACACAGGTGGATCAAATCTTAATTTCTAGTAATATAGTTCCTTTACGTCCACCTGTACCATCAGTGGCATCCGTTCTGTCGTACAAGTCGACTAAAGAAACCGGAATCCATGTTCCATTAAGAACTACATTGTCACCACCTATTTAATAGCGTTTTGGTCCACTTTTGGAATGCGTTATTGTGGCATTCCTGGTGGTATGGATTCATCTAAATCTACATCTACATGGGTACTCTACAAATCACATTTAAGTGTCTGGCAGAGGGTTCATCGAACTACCTTCACAATTCTCTATTATTCCAATCTCGTATAGCGCGTGGAAAGAATGGACACCTGCATCCTTCCGTACGAGCTCTGATTTCCGTTATTTTATCGTGGTGATCATTCGTCCCTATGTAGGTCGGAGTCGACAAAATATTTTCTCATTCCGAGGAGAAAGTTCGTGATTTGAATTTCGATGACTCCCAGGTGATTTTGTGGAGACATGTGCCGTCGTATTTCTCTGCACACGTTCGCAGTTCTCATAAATTACGGGACAATGATTTGTGGGTGAGAGCGGAGCTGGCGCCTGACAGTGTCCCAGATGTATTCATCTATGTTCAGATCTTTTGAATTTGGTGGCCATGATATCAACTGGCCTACAACAATAGCACGATTACACCCTTGTGTTACTCTACTTTAATAAGCCACCACTGTCATGGAATTTCTCAAACACGAAGCGATGCCTGTAGTCTGCATCAGTGTTCATGTAGTCCAAAGCTGCCACAGTGCTTTCAGTTCTTACCAAAGATTCCACGTCCCATGGCATCTCAGCTGTATGTTCTCCATAGCATAATACCAGGCCCAGCAGCCTTAGTCAGTGGTGTGGTTCATGATTAGAGCATCCTTCACCTTGTTGACAATCATATAACGGAAGCGAACATGGGCCTGATGTAGCAAGAAATACGATTCATCCGAACAAATGACACATTTTGATTGATCGTTGGGCTAATGTCGACAACCAAATGCCCACTGCAAACGTAATTGTGGCGATATCGTTAAGTCAACGTGGTAACAGGAGTTGTCAGCAACATAGCCCCGTGTTCAGTTGCCCCACCTGAAGAATCCAGTGCGAATGTAAAATTTTGAAGCCTCTTCCTGGCCATATCCATGCCAGCCAAGGTAGGCTCGTAGACAACATCTGCATAGGAATGTCAAACAGAAAGGAGGGCCGATCTTGCAAATAGCGTGACAAAACTGAGACAATTGCTACGCATCCATCAAACAAGGTGTCTGAATCACCAATGCAGTTGTATAAGGGGCGTTCAAAAAGAAACGAGCCGGAGGCACAATTACAGAATACCGTACCTGTATGTTAGAAGGATTGACACTGGCTCTTGAGACACTTGTCCAACTGTGACCCAAGGCGGTGAATGGCTGTCTCATAAAATTCCCGGGGCTGCGATGTTAACCAATTCCGCACGTACAGCTGCTTATCGTCGTCCGAGGTGAATCGTTTGCCCCTATACTGACGTTCTTCTTTGACCAAGATGGCCTCCTTTTGATTCACGTCCTGCAACACGGGACAACAGTGAATGCCTAGCGTTACTCGCAAACCTTCGCCAAGCGTCAAATTAAAACGACCAGGCAATCTCACCCGTGGGGTCATTCTGCCCCATGACAATGTAAAGCCTCATACGGCCAACACAGTCGCGGTACTCCTTCAGAAATTCAAACGGGAGGTTCTCGACTACCCTCCATACAGTCCGTACCTCTCTCCCTGTGATTACGCCACTTTTGGTCCTTTTAAAAAGGCTCTGATGGGCAAAAAATTCACCTTGGACGAAGACGTTCAGCTGGTTAACATCGCAGCCCCGGGAATTAATGGAGACAGCCATTCACCACCTTCGGTCACAGTGGGACAAGTGTCTCAACAGCCAGGGTCAATACTTCTAACATAAAAGTACTGTTTTCTGTAATTATACCTCCCGCTCGTTTCTTTTTCAACGCTCTGTGAAGAGAGACTCATGTCATTCTGCCAACCATGCACATTGGAGTGATGACATGAAAATGTGTACTAGAACGACTTTCAGTCTACTGACATGTGGAACGTTGGGATACCACTTTGTGGTGAAGAATGCTGACACACCCAGAACACAACGATATTGGCCCCAGGTCTGAAGCTTGCCATTGCTTGAATTCCGAATAAAGATTATCAGCAATGACGATCGAAGACTTCTGGCATTCCTCCAGTTTCCAAAAGGGACGGAGGGATGGACAGAAGCATAAGGCGGGAAACTGTCCCTAAAAGGCGGAAGAATAAGCAATGATCCCAGGCGTGAGAACTACCGCATTAACGACACATAATGTGTATTCAGATGTGTACTGTAAATGAAAATGAGTCATTCTGTTCTCACCATTGGCAAAAGCTGCCGGAGTATTCCCCCAATCGGATTTCCGGGAGAGGGCTGACAACGGGGAGGTGACCATGACAAAAAGGTGGAATAAACAGCGAAACGATAACGTTCTATCACTGCGGGAGTCGAGTCAGCAGTTTGAACGTCGTAAGAAACTAGACAACCTGAGAAAGGAAATGCTACTGCTCAATTTAGATGTACTAGAAGTCAGTGCAGTGAAACTGAAAGAAGACAAGGGTATCTGGTCAGATGAGTATAGTTATGAACAGCAGTAGAAAATAGTATAAATTCAGTGGTATTCATTGTGAATAGGAAGTTCGGGCTGACAGTGAGTTGTTGTGAACGAGCGGACTTAATAAGCAGAATGTGAAGAGACGGAGGAAGTATTGAGGATATTTAACAGGTAGTTCAATACATAAAGGAAGATGAATAATAGTCTTGGGGCGATTGTAGTGTGGTTGTAGTGAAAGGAGTAGAAGAAGGTGTCACGCGAAAATATGGGCTTGGTAGCAGTAAAAACACTAAATGAGTTCGGCCATAATTATCAGTTAGTAATAGTGAACACTCGATTCAAGACTCACAATGGGAGTAGCTATACTTGAAAACGCCCAGGGGGGGGGGGATTCCATTATGGTCAAGCAAAGATTGCGAAATCAGACATTGGACTGAAAGGCGTACCCAGGAACACATATAGACTCAGATCATAATTGAAAAATGATAAAAAGTAGGCGGAATAATCAGTCCGCAAAGAGGTGGGATACAGAAGAACTACGGAACGAATATATGTGAAGTTCTCTAACGCTTCGTGTATTGTCATAATAAGTATCTCAGCAACCAGTTTAGTAGGAGAGGATGGTTACCCCTAAAATGGGCAAACACAGAAGTTGGAAACGGAAACGTAGGTACAAGGAAAGTATCTTCAAGCGAACCATGCGTAACAGAAGAAATACACCAATGCAATAATGCAGTGAAAGATATAATAGGAATCGACAGGAAAAAATAGGTGGTCCCGTATTAGAATAAGAATCTTGGACAACTTAAGCTCCAATAGGGTCACGGAATCGATGACCTTCCGTTGGACTTTATAAAACGAATGGGGAATTTGCAATAAAACGAATATTCACGTTAGTGTGTACAATGTATGGGGCTGTCGATGTGCCATCAGACTTCAGAAAAAATATCTGCAACAGAGTTCTGACGAAAACAAGAGCAGACAATTGCGACAATTGTCGAACGATCAGGTGAACAGGTGATGGATCCAAGTTTCTGACGGGAGTAATGCACAGACGAATGGAAAAGAAGTTTCAGGATCCGTTAGACGATCGCATAGGCTTTAAGAAAGGTAAAGGCATCAGACAGGCGTTTCTGATGTGGTGATTGATAATGGAAGGCGGGCACGAATAAAAAAAAAAGAAAAGACACGTTCTTAGTGTTTGTAGACCTGGAAAAAGTATTCGACAATGTCAAATGGTGCAAGATGTCCAAAATTCAAAGGAAAAAAGGGGTAACGTATAGGGAAAGTTGGGTAGTAAGCAATATGTATAGAAACCAAGAGACAAAGAACAAAGTGCTCAGATTAAATCGGGTCTAATACAGAGATGTAGTCTTTTGCTCCTACTGTTTAATCTATACAATAAAGAAGCAATGACGGAAATAAAAGAAAGCTTCAAGAGTGGGATTAAAATTAAAGGTGAAAGGATAAGATTCGCTGATGACATTGCTATTCTCAGTGAAAATGAAGATTTACAGGACCTGTTGAATGGAATGAACAGAGTAATGAGTACTGAATATGGATTGAGATTTAATCGAAGAAATACGAATGTAATGAGAAGTAGCAGAAATAAGAACAGTGAAAAGCTTAACATCAGGATTGGTGCTCACGAAGTAGATGAGGTTAAGGAGTTCTGCTACCCAGGCTGCAGCATAAAGCATTAAGGATGGAGCAAGGATGACATAAACAGCATACTAGCTTTGCCAAAAACGGCACTCTTTTCCAAAAGAAATCTACACTCCTGGAAATTGAAATAAGAACACCGTGAATTCATTGTCCCAGGAAGGGGAAACTTTATTGACACATTCCTGGGGTCAGATACATCACATGATCACACTGACAGAACCACAGGCACATAGACACAGGCAACAGAGCATGCACAATGTCGGCACTAGTACAGTGTATATCCACCTTTCGCAGCAATGCAGGCTGCTATTCTCCCATGGAGACGATCGTAGAGATGCTGGATGTAGTTCTGTGGAACGGCTTGCCATGCCATTTCCACCTGGCGCCTCAGTTGGACCAGCGTTCGTGCTGGACGTTCAGACCGCGTGAGACGACGCTTCATCCAGTCCCAAACATGCTCAATGGGGGACAGATCCGGAGATCTTGCTGGCCAGGGTAGTTGACTTACACCTTCTAGAGCACGTTGGATGGCACGGGATACATGCTGACGTGCATTGTCCTGTTGGAACAGCAAGTTCCCTTGCCGGTCTAGGAATGGTAGAACGATGGGTTCGATGACGGTTTGGATGTACCGTGCACTATTCAGTGTCCCCTCGACGATCACCAGTGGTGTACGGCCAGTGTAGGAGATCGCTCCCCACACCATGATGCCGGGTGTTGGCCCTGTGTGCCACGGTCGTATGCAGTCCTGATTGTGGCACTCACCTGCACGGCGCCAAACACGCATACGACCATCATTGGCACCAAGGCAGAAGCGACTCTCATCGCTGAAGACGACACGTCTCCATTCGTCCCTCCATTCACGCCTGTCGCGACACCACTGGAGGCGGGCTGCACGATGTTGGGGCGTGAGCGGAAGACGGCCTAACGGTGTGCTGGACCGTTGCCCAGCTTCATGGAGAGGGTAGCGAATGGTCCTCGCCGATACCCCAGGAGCAACAGTGTCCCTAATTTGCTGGGAAGTGGCGGTGCGGTCCCCTACGGCACTGCATAGGATCCTACGGTCTCGGCGTGCATCCGTGCGTCGCTGCGGTCCGGTCCCAGGTCGACGGGCACGTGCACCTTCCGCCGACCACTGGCCACAACATCGATGTACTGTGGAGACCTCACGCCCCACGTGTTGAGCAATTCGGCGGTACGTCCACCCGGCCTCCCGCATGCCCACTATACGCCGTCGCTCAAAGTCCGTCAACTGCACATACGGTTCACGTCCACGCTGTCGCGGCATGCTACCAGTGTTAAAGACTGCGATGGAGCTCCGTATGCCACGGCAAACTGGCTGACACTGACGGCGGCGGTGCACAAATGCTGCGCAGCTAGCGCCATTCGACGGCCAACACCGCGGTTCCTGGTGTGTCCGCTGTGCCGTGCGTGTGATCATTGCTTGTACAGCCCTCTCGCAGTGTCCGGAGCAAGTATGGTGGGTCTGACACACCGGTGTCAATGTGTTCTTTTTTCCATTTCCAGGAGTGTAGTAGTATCAAATATGGACGTTAATTTGCGGAAGAAATTTCTGAGAATGTACAGCATTGTAGGGTAGAGTAACATGGAATTTTGGACAATTGAGATAAAAAAGAATCGAAACATTTGGCATGTGATGTTACGGAAGAGTGTTGAAAATAAGGTGGACTGATAAGGTAAGTAATGAGGAGGTCCTCTACAGAATCGGCGAGGAAAGGAACATACGGAAAACACTGACAAGACGAAGGAACAGGAATATAGGACACCTTTTAAGGCATCAGGGAATAATTTCCATGGTACTAGAGGGAGCTGAAGAGGGTAAAAACTGTAAAGGAAAACAGAGATTGAAATACATCCATCAAATAATTTAGGACATAGGTTGGAATTGCTGCTCTCAGTTGAAAGGGTTGGTTTTGGATAGGATGTTGTGTTTGACCACATCAAAATAAATAAATAAATTAAATTAAATAAAAAATGCAGCCCATACTAGTAATATAGATTACGAATTCTGACTTTATTTCAGCATAGATAGTTTTAGCATGAATGAGGTTAGTCTGCCTAATTCCTTAATGGAAGGAGAAGATATTGATATTACATATAATGACCAGAGCCACAAGCTAGCTGTTAGTGCATCTGCTAAACATAAAAATCGGAATCACTTACAAGAACGACATGGAGAAACAATGGATGCTTTACTGCTATGTTCCTTGTAATTGTTTAGTACAAATGTGCCATTGTCAGCAGTGAGTGTCTCACATCATTGTATATGCACAGGATTCCAGTCCATGGAAGCCATAATGTGTAGCAAATTGTCTGCTGCAATTAAATCTGAAGCAATTCAGTAATCAGCAACTAGCTGATGCCATAACAGGATACAGTGATAGCCCATGTTGTGCAACACCAGTCACTACCCTTAAGAAATAAAAAAATGGTACTAAAATATACAGATTCTAGCGTGAGTATCGTTACCTGAACACAAAAACGGTCACTGGTGAGTATCCCATCCCAGATATCACTGAAATATTGAACAAGTTAACATAATGAAAGTACTTTTCAACACCAAACGAGATTTTAAAAGCTAGAAGTAGTCCCTGAAGATAGACAGATATCTGCCTTCTCATAACAATGGGCCCGTTATGAGTATTAAAAAATGCCAATTGGACTCGTGAACAAACCAGTTACGTTTCAGAGACAGAGAGAGGGCTTCATGGATTGAACCCTGTGAATTAACGAGCACTTCGCTCTCATTTAAATATATGGCCGAAAGAGTCAGCCTTCAGGTATTGTGAAACGAACCCTGTTGTCCAGGACCGCGTGCCACAAAGAGCGGGGATTCGCCACGAGATGGGAAATTCACAGGCATCTATTGTGCTAAATGAAGCCTAAGCCCTGTAGTGTGCAAGTAAGACAGACAAGAACCTATGTCATAGGGAAACCCCGTAGAAGCTGTTTGTGGCCAGGGAGATGTAGCAGTGTTCAATATGTCAGTCCTAAGATCGGCCATAAAGGGAAACATTTATGAAAATTATTTAATTCTGTAGTAATGCAGAGAATAAAGCCACAATAATTGTAATCTACCATCCTACGTAACTTTTCGTGGTGATCCGAATAAAACTTCCATACTTATCATATCTATAATAGCTTAGGATTTACTGTTATGGTGAAATTAACAAGTTTTTAACAAAGACCTGAATGCTTAAATCTGAACGCCTTAGTCGATCTTACAGATCGACATTTAATATAGGAGCGCATCATTAAAATGACAAATGATATAAATATCAGCTCTGTAACTTTATTTGTTTTAAAGATATACTAAATTTAAATTATCAGTATTTTCAGTTAAGTATTAGATCCACACAAAACACATTGAACGATGGCAGCATGACACCATATTGAATCACTAGGTAATAGAATATTTGTTGTAAAGTTTCGTGCATTATAGTTACTTTTGTTCTGTATTTATTTACCAGAAAGCACATTGGTGTAAGGCTGCTGGCCGTAGCATTAAAAGCTAAGAAGGAAATTGTTTATTATCTAACGGAAATTATTGGTACTTTATTTAGAACATGAAAGTGGTCAGGCTTGATTATTTAAATATGTTAAAATGTATAATAATGTAGAATAAGCTGTAGCCAATCAGATAGACGGCTTCACGAAAGGGAACTGCCCTAGTCAGTTGAGCGAGGATGTTCGGCGCTCGGGAAACGCGGCCGGGGACGGGCAGAGGAACAGTGCTGGTGGAGATGTGAAAGCGGACGGTCGGCCTTTAGGTAGCTACGAAGTGAAACGACAGAAAATTTTGCGTTTTGTGGTATCGCGGGACTTTGTCTCTCAGCAGTAAGCAGCCGCGCGCCTGGTGTGAACTCTTAACTTTTCACATAGTTAACGAGGTGGAGTACTGGACTTGCAATTCGCGATGATATTGTGAATGATTGAACTGTGTCAAATGGATATGCGCTCGAGTGTAATAGTAATTGTAAATACGACCACTTTCGCTATTAGTTTGTTTTATGAATAAAAATTATTCTAACCAAATCGCAACTGTGTGGTCTATATCATTCAGTGGTCGTTAATTTAGCTCCCGATATTATTATTACTATTGCTATATGTTATATTAACGTTGTATGTTTCATACAACTTCGCAAACTGGCCATCAGCCAGACAACGTAACCAAAAGGTCACATGTGTCTCAAATTTAGAGCGTGTAATGCGACACGTGCGGGTCAACCTTTAGGCTAGTTTGAGCCAAGACATTTCGACGAAGAGGAACCGTACGTGAGCCCGGACATCTTTGGGATGTTAGCTCGCAACCCTAAGAAGAGTATGATGTACTTTGGTGACGTCACAGTATTGTCGAAAATTATGGAATAATATGTGAGTGTCTTAGAAGAAGTATTCAACAGACTACAGACAGCACATCAGATGCTGGGTGTGGATAAATGCCATTTTGCACAGAGAGAATTCAATTACCTCAGCCATGTGACCAGTAGAAACTATATAAAACTGATCCCGAGTTAATATCCGGAACCTGTAATTCTTGGCACCACAAACAATGAAACAGTTACATTCATTCATAGGCCTGTTTATTAAAGTAAATTCACAAAAAAATTTTACAGGAATCGAAGACGGCTTAAGTCTTTTATTAATGGCAATATGTGAGTGATCGTCAGAGTGTCAAACAGCATTAGTGACAGTCATAAGAGCTTAAAATCACAGCCAGTCCTGCTATTTCCTGACATATAAAAACCGGTTTGTCTTGTCAAGTGACGGGAGCACTGGAGCACTAAGCTGTATTTTGAGTCAAAACATAAATAGTAAAGAAGATGCCAAGCTTACAGGCAACGGCAACTAAACAGGGCAGAACGGAACTACTCCAGTACAGAAAGGAGATTGTGGTTTTTATGGGACATCTACGGGTGTCAGCCACAGAGAGAGCTACACTGAACTTTTAGAATTAACTTAGATCTCTTTTGTTGATGCACAATTTTATGCATCAGGGGCTATTCATCATGCAAGGTAAATGGCCAAATCTGTATACTGCTTGGAAACGTATATCTACTGTGATGAATTTCAAATTCACCAAAGGCATAGAGAACAATAGGTGACATTTGTATGTCTCTTATATGGAGAACGAGTGTAAAATGCACTCTCCAGGAACTGCAGAATTAAGAACGCTCCTTTATACAATGTCGTAAATAACCAGTTTGACGTATGTAGATGCCTAAGATGAGTTTTACTTCTACTATCATTCTAAAAAACATCAAAATGTGAGATAAAATGAAGTACTGTTGCCGGCCGATGTGGCCGAGCGGTTCTAGGCGCTTCAGTCTGAAACCGCGTGACCGCTACGGTCGCAGGTCTGAATTCTGCCTCGGGCATGGATGTGTGTGATATCCTTAGGTTACTTAGGTTTAAGTAGTTCTAAGTTCTAGGGGACTGATGACCTTAGATGTTAAGTCCCATAGTGCTCAGAGCCATTTGAACCATTTTTTTAAAGTACTGCTTCATGCTCCTGTTGTTTGTCTTGCGAAATTTCTTACTTTGATCTACGAACCATGCTTGGTGTAAGACACAACAGACTGTCAAATTGTTTGCTATGTCTAAATCGTTCTGTGTTGCTTTCCAAGTACCAAAATGTTGCTTCCATTTCTCAAATGTGGGGAAAATTATGTCAGCAACAAAAATAATGCAATTTTTAAATAAAATGTCAAATGTCATTTTCCACATCTTTGTACTACACCTTGCAGATACACCGGGTCCCCGGACTTAACATAAACACATCTAAATTGTCTGTATAACGTATTAAATACACGTGGCTCTCTTATTGGTGCTAATGAAATAGATCATATATTAATAGACGTGTATATTTCGACCTTTGAACAACGCTCCTTGGGATAGCCAACCATGACAAAACTTTTTCATCAAGTGTGCAAGATATATGAGGCAGGCGAAATATCCTCAGATCCCAAGAAGACTGTAGTAGTTGCAATTCCAGAGGAAGCATATGGCGACCGTTGCAAATATTATCCAACTATCGGTATAATAAGTCATTGTTGCAAAATATCAACACGACTTCTATGTAGAAGAATGGAAAAGCTGATGGAAGCGTATCTCGGTGAAGATCAGTTCGGATCCAGGAGAAATGTGGGCACACGCTAGGCAATACTTACACTACGACTCATCTTAGTCTACGTTTATGGCATTTGTAGCTATTTACAGATTGTACAGAAACCAGACGGCAGTTAGCAAGAGTCGACAGGCATGAAAAGGAAGCAGTGATTGAGAGGGGAGTGAGACAGGATTCCAAAATGTGTGTGAAATGCTAAAGGACCGAAATACTAAGGTCATCGGTCTATAGACTTACACACTACTTAAACTAAGTTATGCTAAGAACAACACACACACACACAACCATGCCCGAGGGAGGACTCGAACATCCGGCGGGAGGGGCCGCGCAATTCGTGACATGGTGCTTCTAACCGCGCGGCCAATTCGCGGCGAGGCAGGGTTGCAGCCTGTCCCCGACGCTATTTAATCTGTATACTGAACAAGCATTAAAAGAAAACTAAGGAAACATTTCGAGAAAGAATAATGAAATGTAGTCAACTTAAATCAATCGAGGCTGAGGGATTTATATTAGGAAACGAGACACTTCAAACAGTAGATGAGTTGCTATTTGTACAGTAAAATAACTGACGATAGCCGAAGAAGACAGGATATAAAAAGTAGACTAGCAGTGGCAAGAAATCTGTTTCTGAGATGAGGAGGTACTGAACAGATTTGTGGAGAACAGGAGTTTGTGGCACAATCTGACTAGAAGAAGGGATCGGCTGATAGGACACCTTTTGAAGCATCAAGGGATCCAGGTTGGTGTAGGAGGTACGTATTAGGTAGGGATAAAAATTATAGAGGGTGACCAAGACATGAATGCAGTAAGCAGATTAAGAAGGCTGTAATTTGCAGCAGGTACTCGGAAATAGGATACAGTAGAAAGGAGAGCTGCATCAAACCAGTCTACGGACTGAAGACCAGAACAACAACAACAACAACATCAACAACACGCATTATATTCTTCAGAATACATTAAAATTTGTTATATAACACAAGTGAATTGCTGCTGCTCTATGTTGCAGCTTAAAGTGCACCTATCGCTGAGAAGTAGCAAAGCAAACAACGTTATTCTGAAGTCCCAAACTCGTCACTAAAACTTATACCGACCTCACCTAAACATTATAGTGGCTTCGTGTTAGGGTATGAACTTAATTTCTCAGTTCAAAACTTTGTCAGCTTCCGCAGATAAGCTACTACCCGTGTGTGATACTAAGCTGTAGCTCAAGGAAGACACGTGACTATTGCGACAAAAATACGCGACAATACCAAAATGGCGGAAGCACCATCGGAGTATTAAAATCAAGTACCATATACCAATAATCAATACTAATTTTAACTGACATTGCTTGTTGGTGGTTTTTGCAAATGTTGTAAGCAAGCCGAGGTTTCAAATGGTGGAGCTTCTAACGCGAGCAGATACAGATTATCAACGACATAGAAACTCCTAGATTAGATTGTTAGAAGCATAATCAGAATGTCTCTGTTTTTCACTAGATAACTGAAAGTTTAACTGTAATGTATGTGTGTCACAATGCTGCATATTCTAATGGTTTACGCGTAGGTAGTTATTTGATAATTCCTAAGGTATTTCGGGGAGCTATTTGTTTCAAATGGCTCTAAGCACTATGGGACTTATCATCTGAAGTCATCAGTCCCCCGGACTTAGAACTACTTAAACGCAACTAGCCTAAGGACATCACACACATCAATGACCGAGGCAGGATTCGAACCTTAGACTGTAGCAGCAGTACGGTTCCAGACTGAAGCACCTAGAATCGCTCGGTCACAGCGGCCGGCGCGAGTGATTTGCTTGGTATTTAAGGTTGTATCGTTCACCCAGCAGTTGAGATTTTTTCAAGACCTCTTCTTTACTTTAAAATCCGTTAACTGATTCATAGTGAAGTTACGTGAGACGTCATTATTGAATATTAATGTGATAAGCCACAGAATGATTTCCCTCTTTTCTGCTGTGCTACAACCAGCAAAACTGCCAGAAGACGAAAAATAACACCTATTTTTCCACCGCCTAAGAAAATAAAGGAGATTCTGCCTCCGATTAAGGACACTATCCGGCTCAGAGTGCCTGGGATTTATAATATCCCTTGCGAGTGTGGAAGGAACAACATCAGCTAGTCCAACCCCACGGCTTCTGATGCCTGTGCAGAATATTAACGAGCATTAAAAATCGTGAACTTGAGAAATTTGCAGTTGCTGGGCATAACTTTAATAGTACTATTTTATGAAACGGAAGTTTTGTCCCTCGCTCTACATACAGGGATTCTGTTATTAGAGAGGCGGCGGAAGTGAGAATTTTCAACAGCTCAACTGGTACAGAAGATATGACGTTAGTGGCGGAGGGAAGAGAGTTCTCGATGCAGAGAAAAACAGACGAATACGCTGCAAGTTTCTTTCCACTAGCTCAGACGTTTATACTATCTATGGCAGCATGACGTAATTATTGCCGACCCAGCCGATGTTATCCATGGACTATATTAGCAGCTACCAATACAGCCAGTTCCTCTTGAAGAAGACGATTATGGTATTCGACGAAAGCTGCAAACCGAATGGTTGGTTTGAACACCACAATGCTTTACTATTTGTGACCCTCGTGGTCGTTATTGCTTCTGTCTTCCTCTGAAACTTGAAGTGACTTACCTATACAGTTATAGGGGAACCAACAGATTACCATTGTGGAATTCGGAAGTTTGGAAGGGAACTTAAGATAAAACGCAGCATCGAAGAGAAGGTCGTTACAGATAGACAACAAGCCTGAGGCTAAGGAAGGAAGGATAAGGAAGGAATTCGACCGATCTCTTTCAAAGAAGTCATCCCAGCTCTCGCCTTATGTGACTTAGTGATATCACCGAAAACCTAAATCTATATGTCTCAATAGAGATTTGAACCGCTGTTTTCTCGAGAACGACAATAGTGTCCTGACGGGGTCATTCGGCATGGTCAGAGGCATTCGACGTTCTTCACCTACACGGACCATTGTCAGATTTGAAAGACGTGGTAAGTGGCATAAAATATCCTAGTACCGACTTGGACTCGAACCGCAGACCTTTGAATTTGTAGTGTGCCACCTAACCACTGACCCACAAGAAAATAAAGGAAGGGTCCAGTGGTTTTACTTATGGTAAACAACGGTTACCCTTCCCGTATTTTTCGCCTTCTTCTGTAGCGCTCATTGGAGGATTTGTTGGGGACATTTAAATTCGCAGCGGATACGCGCTACTCACTTATTTCCTATTTCCGCTTTATTTCCATATGTGTGTCTTACAGCGTAGCTCTTCCGTGGTCTGGTCTACGTAACTTTGTCGCGTTCTTCCTTTGGGCGCCTTATCGCTGACATAGCTCTTTATGGCAGTATTCAAGAGTTCATCATATTCCATCAGCACACTTTTTCTAACAACTGATTTCTTAAGGCTTCCTTCCTCACGCACTCTTTTAAGGACGTCTGTAGCTACGTCAGACAGTTTTCTTCTGTGTATGCGTTTATAACTCCACAGCTGGAAAAAAATTATTTTCATCTCCTCCTAGTCTCCAGTGCCTAGATTTCACAGCTACAGCGTGCTACATTCCAAATGTATGTTTTGCGAAGCCTTTTTCTCAGTTGAAGGGTGATGCTTCCTTAGGATAATATCGTCTTCTTCCTGCTGAAGGCAATTTTGGCTGCATCAGTCCTGCTTTTTGGCTTCTGCTTTGCTCCGTTTCTAATTACTGATCCTGCTTCCTAAATAATTAGAATCAATGTGCTCAAGTAGCTCGTTATCAGCACCCGTTCGGACTTCAGCTTTCACTCCTTTACGATGTGCCATCACCTTTGTTTCGTACTTTTTGATTTTCATATTATACCATCTTACATATTACATATATATTTCAGTAAAATGGCTTCAAGATCTACTGCACATTAAGAAAGGCTGTGTGATAGCATGTATTAAAATATCTGTACTTAGTTCGTGTAATAGTGTACCTGTCTGTGAACCTTCTCTGTCTCTCCTAGGTACAGGTCAAAGATAATGCTGATAATGCACAGCCCTGTCGGATATTTCTCTGTGTCTACATGTCTTGTTTTATGCTTCCATTAGCAACAACAGTCTCATTTTTGTAAAGGTTGTGGCGCAGAAAATGGTGAAAGTGGTTAGTGGCTGGGAGTTGTGAGGCGTAAATGATGATCAAGTTCAAAATATTTATCACTAACACAGTCAAGCAAATCTGAGCGAATGAAAACAATTAAAAGATAATGAATTATTACCTGCACTCAAACCCAACAAATACACATTAACCTAATATCTAACACAAACTACCAACTAGGCAAAATTGCAGACCCTTAAAGATAATCGTAACTTTTCAAGAACTGCTAAGCACAATGTAAATCAAAAAGCCTACAACTATTAACTATACGGACAGAATGACACAATAATGGAATAGGGTAGCCGGACACAAGCTCAAAATACAATTCACAAACAAAGAATAAATGACAAGTGACAGAAGAACACTTAAGGCTATCATAAAATCTGTCAGATAAAGGCAGCACCAAACAGACGACTTGACAAAAACAGTGTGCTGAAATACAGACAAGATAGACAGGTCCAGCAAAATTAAACATTACGTCAAACGATTAAACGAATGATCACCCACCTTTATCTTTTGCTGCTAATTCAGAATGAAGACTTGTGGCCCATTCCGGCTACACCATCTGTTTCTCGGTCTTCCCCCAGTCCTTCCAATTGGATTGCATTCCATAGCTTATAAATGGATTCTCTCTCTAAGATGACATACGTAATAGGTATGCTTTCCAATCCTACTTTCGTTCGATTACTTTTTCTATTTAGTGGCTGCACCCCCGCCCACCCACCGTACCCCCTAACAAGTTCCTTTGTTCAGTCTATCACTAATGTAAAGAACTACATTTCTGTTGTTTCAAGTTGTCTCCGGTCTTTTAGTCTTAACTTGATGTCCAACATTCTTCTCCGTGAAACACTGCTTGTTGTGCCATGACTTAACAGAATTTCTTCTTGGTTTCTCTTCTAGTTTTACGTCTAGTGTTCTTATCATACCACATATGTGTCGATACATGTTAATTTTTTTATTTATGTCTTTCTCTTCTTTGAAAGTTATACCAGATCATAGACGCTGGAAATTGGGCACCTGTTATTATGTTGTTGATGATTTGCTTTGTTCTTGTGGGATATTTTCCTAAAAAGTCCATCATTTTTGTTTCTGTTTTCGATAGTGTCAGATTATAAACTAAGCTCTAATGTTAATCCCTGTACCTGTATCGTAATTTGTCTTCATTGTCTTGTATGATTACCAAGACGTCGGCAAAAAGCATAGTATTGATTAATCTGCGTGGGTCATTTTGTATAACTTCACATATTCTGTCCTTCATCCATTTCCTCACATGGCAGACAGGAATTACCATATAAGCTGATCTGAAAGCTAGAAATTAAATTACAGATAAAAATACTGAACACGTAAATATCATTCCTTCAGATCACTGGATAAATCACTACGCGAAATTATGTCATAATCTGGGTGCACAAACTCCAATGAAGAGAAACCAGAGGAAGGGGCAGATCTAATAGATTTGACAGAATTAAAATAGGCATTCAAGAAATCAAAACGTATTAGAGCACTTGGGTTGGATGGAATACATGGTGGAACATTTCTAGAATTCAGAATGTTCCATCTACGTATAGGTGAAATACCATAAAAACGGAGATGCTCATAAGTTATTTGACTGTTTAAGAAATGAGACAGAAGAAATACAACTAGTTTTAAGGGAACTATTTTTATGAATGATTCATGTAAAATCTATAGCAACATAATTAACGAAACATCTCTTCTTCAGATTTATTAGAACAACAAGCAAGTTTCTGTAAAGGAAGATCCTGTGCCAAAGATGTTTTCACATTGAAACAATTTATGCAAAAAAGAGGAGATTTCAATTTGGAGACGCACCTAGCATGTATCGTCTTCGACAAAGGATTTGACGCCAAGCACAGAAAGAAGCTCTGGTCAGTAACGGAGAATAGAAGTTTCACCAGACAAGTGACAAAAATATGCCAAAGTCTATGCAAAAACACAAAAATTACAATAGATATTAACAAAGAACAAACTGTAATGTCTCCCCAAGTGTTAGTGGATTTCGTGATTGTGTGTTTTCGCGCAATACCGCTGAGACGATTTTATCGCTGACAACAGACTCTGCGATTATAATGAAATTAATATGTTAGTAATTGGGTTATCTATGTAATTTAAGCGAACAAGGACTCGCCCCTTTTTGTTCTCTCTCTTCTTTTTCAGCTACTGTCTGGTACGGTCATAAAATATGTTGCTTGGCTTATGTTACGTAGAGATTTTGTTATTTGTGCTCATTTTGCACAATTTGCAATATGTGTACCGTCTTGCAGACAAGAAATACGAAACAAAGCTTATGAATCATTTTATTGAAATACTGTACAACAAACCAAACTGACTGACTTTTTAAACAAATATATATCTGTTTCTGGTAAAAAGCCAGGTATATTAAAGGATGTATGTATACAACACAAGTAAATCCTCCCGAAAATATTTTGCCACTCCGCCTTTTATGTCCTGTGGGCATCAAATGAAATCTGTCGCAAGTTAAAATGGGATATTATAGAACCTTCAATGTCACCATATACTAGTAACAATTTCTTAGAATGGATGTACCTATGTAAATGTTATGAGAATTGGTAAATGTATTAGGAAGTAAGACGTTTCATGGTGTACATAGCAGTCTTAAGACTAATTTATTTTCTCCATGTGTATAAGTAGTTCTTAAGTAAACTTTTTGCTGAACAACAAACTTTCACATTAATAGTAGAAGTTCAGGAATAATCATTCAAGTAAAGTCATTTCATTAATATTATGAAGAGAAAAGTGAACAAGAAATTTGTTTTGATATAATTGTAGTAACATTTTTCATGGATTCAATTGTTCCATTTCTCTTGATATGCAATTCTAAGTAGAGAAAGTAAGGCAGAAACCATACAAATGATAAAGATTTCCTACCAGTAGATTTTAAGTTTTTTACAGATGCAGTGAATACTAGTGTAAAATAGTTTTTCTGTTTATGCCTAAAATTTAGGTTGTAAACATAAACAGCAGCCTACTGTGGGTCGTCATTTTAAAGTGAAGTGACAAAACTGTTGAGATTTTTGTCTGATAGTAGCCTAATGACAACATTGTGCCATAAGCAGATTTGTATTCCGCATTAGCTCTAGCGACGAGTTTCAACGGCACACACCAGTTTGTGTGAGGTAAAAACAATCAGTAATGTCCTTAGCTCCAGCAGTAATGACTAAACTTGCATTACACTCTGAAACAACACTGTAAAGCTAGGTTTCTCTACCGTAAACAGCCACACAACGAAATTAATATCTCGAAGAATTGCAAGAGAAAAAAGAAAGTTATGGAACATAAACACTATGTAAGTCATACAATTAGTACCTACAACAGACTACATAAGTTGTGGGGTTTTTCTTTGAGAATGTTTGCAAGTAACATGATACGTACTAGACAGAGGAAGTAGAAAGTTGTCAATGCCAAACAGAACTGTCAGTGGTTAAGAAGCGCACGTAAACTTGCATTTCGTGGGAAGACTCTTTATACAAGAGCAAAGAGAAATATGTGTTATCCAGAGACGTTATACGCGTGATAATACAGTTTCACCTGGGGAAATAGATACAAACACTTTGCACTAATGTCGAATATGGACAGCACTCTTAATGGCAAGTGAACTTGTATGCTCACCCAGAAGACAGCATTGAAGTGATGTGATGATCCGCTGAAGTGAAACACAGTGTTGTTACTTTAAAGTAAAACTAAAATACGGAACCGTGCTGCTGCTATAGTCGCAGGTTCGAATCCTGCCTCGGGCATGGATGTATGTGATGTACTTAGGTTAGTTAGGTTTAAGTAGTTCTAAGTCTAGGGGACTGACGACCACAGATGTTAAGCCCCATTGTGCTCAGGGCCATTTCAACCATTTTGAAATTCAGATAATGAGAAGCGCGCATAAACTGTGAAGCAGACTGTAGCGCTGGAACTTTGTGAATGTGACGTCACGTGAGATTATTAAACGCTGGCGCTAAGCTGAACGCTTAAGAAACGAAAACTTTGATAAACACTTTGCAAACACTTGTAATGTACGGTATTCTGAGGACACTAATGAATGTGCGGCAACCGAAACCATCACGAAAGTGTTTGTGCAATAACGGTGTCGATGTCAACTGACGGTAAAGGGCGTAAACAAGAAACACACATTAGACCTTTTGTATCACAACGCAAACATATATACTATGTAAGCCACAGCTATCACCGAACAAACTGATGTAAATTAGCGTTGCACGTGATTACAACTACGTACTTATCAATATTCTTTTAGGGAATGTGGATTAAAAGTCAAAATTGTGTTACTGACACCAATCTAAGAATGTTTCGTGTAATCCCTGTATCCTGAGCTGACTGGATCCCGTCGAGCACAATCGGTCCAGAACTTCACAATCTTGTTGCTACATCACAGACCATCGTGGCTCACACGTATGCAGATTTTGTCAACATCGTGAGCTCGCCCCCGTGACTGCCCAGCACAACAGCAATGACAAATGCTGCAACACGACTGACTTCGCCTACAATGCGTCGTCGCCCTTACAACCATCGAGCAAGAATGAATAATGTTCAGCTGAGTGATTATTGTAAACTGTTCCAAAAACCAAACGTATTCCTGTAAGAAAAGCCAATACGACGATTCGTAAGTATTTACTATGAATATTTCAAAACTCAAACTCAAATCACGAGAACAATTTACTGTCAACAATGCAAATTCTATACTTTGTGTTTCCTTCCCTAACGATGTAGTTTGTTCATTCTGATTGATGTACTAAATGATCTGATTCTGTCAATGTGTAATGTTTGTAAGTTTTATGAGAAAACTCTGCATTCGTAAAAAGGAACTGGATGCCTATGCCTTTCCTGCCTTTCTCCCGGTTCCGGCAGGATAGCACCCAAATTTGAAGGCAAATTACATTCCTGGCAATGCTGAAACAGGCTCCAGTTCAAACAAATAACGTGACATCACTAAATCTGACACTAATGAACAGAGATTTACGTAATATTAGTGTGTATTTGATGTACTGTAAAGTGATGAAGTGCTACGAAAACGACATACGCTGAATTGATGCAAAAAAGACAATCTAAAGACGAAAAGTTAATGAAGCATGTAATTTTTTTAAACTTTTTACAAAGACTTGACAAACTTTTAAAAGTGTAGGGGGCTATGCAATTTTTTCCCCAAGTGTTAGCGGATTTCGTGACTGTGTGTTCTCGCGCAGTAGCGCTGAGACGATATTATCGCTGGCGATAGACACTGCGATTACAAGGAAATTTATATCTTTGTAATTGAATTATCTATGTAATTTAAGCGAGCAAGGAGTCACAACTTCTCGTTCTCTCTCTTCCTTTTCAGCCAACGCCTTGTACTGTCAAAAAATATTGCTTGGCCTATGTTACGTAGCGATTTTGTTATTTGTACTCATTTTGCGTGATAATAACTACTTAATTTCATTTTGTTTTTGTTATTACGACTAATCAGACCTTTTTTTCGTCATATTTTTTTTTTCGTGGATTTGATAGTAAAAGTGGCTTACTTTGTGTGGGAATGTCTGGTAGTGGATCATCGGGTATTAACGGCAACAATCAGTGTAATAACTTTGGTTTGCTTTCAGAACAGAACCTGCATTTAACTTCCCACAAAACTAAGTCCGATAACATTTTGCCTTAAATCACTTCCCAAAATTATTCTCGCCAACAGAAAATCCCGGTAGAGGAGCCTAGCTAAAAATTTGGTGGTAATATCTGGGAAATTGCATTCGTTTAAAAATATCTTTACTTAATTTTTCAAGTTCGTAATTTTCTTTCTTTAATTGAAGACTCATTTAGCCAAACATAATTTTAATTTGATCCAGACTTGCAATTGAGTTCAAACATTTTAAAAGGCCAGGATAATACAAAATTAAATGCTAATTTTCAAATCCAATAATAATAAATAATTATGATAAAAAACCACCATTAAAATACAAAAGCACCAAAATATGAATAGATATTGGCAAAGAGCTGATAATAGAAATACAGATAAATTTGGGATTAAGGCAAGGTTGTAGTACGTCACCAGCACAGTTCAACATCATCAGTTTCTACACTTAACACCTCCCCCCTGCCACCACCTAAGGCACTAATTCACGTAAGTCTTCAACATCTGAATCATATTTCAGCTCAACATATTTGGTCTTGCAGTGGCCCTGCAGTTAAGACAACAGTAAGCTGGAAATAACCAAATGTCACACTGCTAGCAGGTGAAGCAACACCAGAATGCAACCAATGGCACAACTGATGCGGCCAAGCAGCACCGGCACTACACTCTTCTTGTGCAGCTTTGTTGAAGAGCGTATCACGGGTAGTATCCACTTGCTCAGTGTCGGCTATCAGCACGGGCACAACACTCCTCTTGCGCATCTTTGTTGAAGAGCAAATCACGGATAGTATCCACTTGCTCATTGTCAGCACAGCGTCACCTGCAGCCACGATACCTGTCACCGTCTACCCTTTCAGCACAGGAACCCGTTTCTGCGCGTTGATAAATTCCGTTCGCTGCTTCGTCTGACCCGGGTTTCAGCAGACTTCCCCACTGCTGCCCATGCGAACTTACAGCTCTATCTGTACTGCTCACACACGTCTCTACTGTTCTTCTTCTTCGGTAGCTCCCCGTAGACTCTACATCTGCCTCTTCTTCAGCTTCCAGTGTCCATCATAAAAGCGGTTGCTATGTCTTCATTACATATAGGGCCACTATCACCAGCTGCCAGTAACCAAATGCAACTCGTTTCCCGAGGCAACTGCTGGAACTCAACGCGACTCTGCTGCTTACTTATCAACTGCCAGATCGCTAAACAACACTAGCCAGTCAGTGATCCTCGCATACGAGCCGCTCCCTTGTCCCATCAGTTTGCTGCTGCGACGCATCTCCCCAGCCGTCCTCTCATCGGCCAGACCGTTCCGCCGCTCGACGGAAACGCCAGGCGCATATTGGAGCGAAGGGAACATAGGGCAGGACGGGGCAACACAGTCTTCGGTCTTCGCCGCACACTCTACAGGACACAGTGTACCGTGCAAGCGACACGAAGCTGACTGGCTGCATACAGACCACGCGCTCTCGCGTTCGCGGGTTTGGTACGACAATGGAAACTGTGTGGCGAAGTATTTCCTTTGTATCGCTGCCTTGCCTTGCCCTTCGTCGGCTGCGTCCCAGCGTGCGCCAGGCCAAACAGCCACTCCGTAACGTAAAGACTGTATGGCGCGCCCTCCGCGGACCAGCGTCGCACTCGAAGTCTTCTTCTGCAGCTGCTGCTAATGGCCCCTGCTGCTCCGCTGTCACACCCTGTACAGCTTATGGCTGTCACTCGGAGCCTCTCATCGCATCGCGGTTGCACTGCACTCGGCTAGTGCCCAGTTTAGTGTGCTCTCTGCCGCGGCAGGAACATTCCAACAGCGCTGGCAAGAAATGCCGAGCGGGGCACGGCTTCGAAAGTGCCGGGGACCACTAAATCGTGGCACAGTGCTACGTATTATTCTTTGATATAGTCTATTCCTTCTTATCAAGATGTCAAAAATTTTGCCTCACATTGTATTAATAAAAGCTTTTTCACCAGTTCTAAAACAATTTTATAGATACGTGACATGTAATGAATATAACAATACCCCTCTATAGCTAAAATGCAGTTTACACGCTTTTCATGTGGAACACGTGGGTTCGATTGTTAGTGAGCGCACAAACTGAAACTGACACGCCAATCGCTGCAGTGCCATGAGGTGAAAATATTTACATAATGGTGTGATCCACAAGAGATTAATCATTTATAATTATTAAAATAAAAAATGATTTTTCTAATACAAGGTGATTATACACTGAAGCGTCAAAGAAACAGGTTAGGCATGCGTATTCAAATACAGAAATATGTAAATAGGCAGAATACGATGCTGCGGTCGGCAACGCCTACATAAGACAACAAGTGTCTGGCGTAGTTGTTAGATCATTGCTGCTACAATGGCATGTTATCAAGATTTAAGTGAGTTTGAACGTGGTGTTATAGTCGGTGCACAAGCGATGGGACACAGAATCTTAGAGGTAACGATGAAGTGGGCATTTTGCCGTACGATAATTTCACGTCTATATTGTGAACGTCAGGAAAATGGTAAAACATCGAATCTTCGACATCACTGCGGCCGGAAAAAGATACTGCAAGAACGGCACCAATGACGGTTGAAGAGCAACGTGACAGAAGTGCAACCTTTCAGCAAATTGCTGCAGATTTCAGTACTGGGCCATCAACATCAGTGTGGGAACCATTCAACGAAATATCATCGATATGGGCTTTCGGAGCCGACGGCTCACTCGTGTACCCTTGGTGACTACACGACACAAACTTTTACGCCTCGCCTGGGTTCGTCAGTAGCGACATTGGACTGTTGATGACTGGATATTTGTTGCCTGGTGGGACGAGTCTCGTTTCAAATTGTATCGAGCGGAAGGACGTGTACGGGTATGGAGACGACCTCATGAATCCATGGATCCTGCATGTCAGCAGGTGACTGATCAAGCTGGTGGAGGCTTTGAAATGGTGTGGGGAGTGTGCAGTTGAAGTGATATGAGACCCCTGGTACGTCTAGATACGACTATGACAGGTGACACGTACTTAAGCATCCGACTGACTTGGGAGATTCCAGCAGGACAGTGCGGGACCTCATATGTTCATAATTGCTACAGAGTGACTCCAGGAACACTCTTCTAAGTGTGAACACTTCCGCTGGGTACCAAACTCCCAAGACATGAACATTACTGAGCATATCTGCGATGCCTTGCAACGTGCTGCTCAGAAGAAATCTCTAACTCTCCTAGCCTTACGGATTTACGGACAGCCCTGTAGGATTCATGGTATCAATTCCCTCCAGCACTAATTCAGGCATTAGTCGGCCCCATGCCACGTCGTGTTGCGACACTTCTACGTGTTCGCGGGGGCCCTACACGTATTAGGCGGGTGTACCAGCTTCTTTGGCTCTTTAGTGTAACAGAAGTTTAATTATCAAACCACCGTAAAAAAGAACCACTGCTGAGAATGACGACAAATATCAACGGAATGTTATCGAAGAAGGGGGAAACGTTATGGGAAATAAATTATCCCACCAGATTGCGGTGTATGTATCATAACGTAAAAAGGCTTGGCTGAATATGACAGACGAATCGCAGTACAACGACTGTGATGTGGGTTGCACATTAAATCTGCTTTGCTGTACAATATGCATGGCAGTACAAGTTTGGTATTCAGCAGTTGTGGGGCTGTTATTATGTAATCCCGCTTAAAACGGCGAGGTAGTACTAAATCGAAAGGCAATAATAGGTTTTTAACTATCCAGAGGGCAAAAAGCTGCATGAAAAGCAACGAAGAATTCGGTTTGTAATTGTCTTGGGGCCCAAAACCGCATAAAAACCGGGAATGAAATGATTTTTCAGCTGTCGTGAAACTGGAGCAAGACACGTTTTGTATGCTGCCCATTCTTTTCTTCAAAAAGTTCAAATCGCGAATCAGTGTGTTCCATAACAGTAGTCAAGTGCGGAATGCGTTTCGCAATGCGTCCCTTCACTTCCGCTCCGTTTGTAATTAAAGTCATAGCCAGAAGTCACACTGATTAAGATCAGGTGATCTGGAAGGCCAGGCTGAAGAGAAATAAAGGTTGATAATTTTAGGATTTCCGAAATGCCGCTGCAGCAGCCGCTTCATCGGCTGTGCAAAGTGCAGAGGAGCGCCGTTTCGCATAAAAATGAAAAATCATCCTACCCATACATCCAAGATGGTGAAGGGTTGGAATAACGATGATGCGCAAGAGACGCTCATAACATTTACCAGGGACGTTACAGGCAACTAGACACGCAGGACCGATCTTCTCGAAAAAACACAGCCCTATGATAAAACGATGCCATCGACCCACACTACATAGTCACCACTGAAGAAAGAAATGGGACTCGCTGACGTGCGTGCGGAAGCCCATGATGTGAAATTCTGCGTTTTGTCATGTCCTTTGAGATTCAAGTGGGCTACATCTGTGTACAGAATATCACATGGCGATTCATTGTCCACTCCCATAAGAGCAAGAAATTTCAGTGCGAACGTTTTTCTTGCTGGCAGGTCAGAACGAAGCAAACCATTAATGTGGGTGATTTTTTAAAGAACGTCATATTCGCCGTTAACTGTAGAAATTATTTATTTCACAATTGCATTTTGGTCCTGTAGGTCATTTTACAGTGGTACTGCAGACTTTTCTTCAGCACATGTTACACTTAAAAATGCTGCGACATGTATACTGTCATCGTAGGATTCTGAAGTCTGACATGTGCTGAAGCAGAATCTTCTGCTGTACTTCTCGAAAATGGCCCAAAGGACTCAACTGCAATAGTGAAATAATTAATTTCTATAGTCAACGGCGAATATAACGTCGTTTAAAAAATTCTGCCTGATAGTGAATCCCATTCATTAGAATTTAATGGATGTTTTCTTATGGATAGTGAGACAGGATGTTTCGAAGGATTTTATGCACCTTCCTCGCAGGCATGTCCAACGTTCGGGCAATGTTTGCACGTCACCGCTCAACCCCTTCTGCAATGCTGTGGCCACATCTTCTGCAGACGTCGGTCCAACTGCTTTCCCCCCTCCACCACATCGCCCTTCAAAAGAACTTCTCTTTTCTAATATTATAATCAATTTCTCCAGACCCTTAGTAGATTTCGGGCCAGTGCCTTTTTTCATACCCTTGAGTGTCTGGAACTTCTGCAGGGCTACTGATGCTCAATCACCTTTCTTGTAAAAGAGCATTGGGAGCAACGCTCGATCTTCAAAAAATGGCTCTGAGCACTATGGGACTTAACTTCTAAGGTCATCAGTCCCCTAGAACTTAGAACTACTTAAACCTAACTAACCTAAGGACATCACACACATCCATGCCCGAGGCAGGGTTCGAACCTGGAACCGTAGCGGTCGCGCGGTTCCAGACTGTAGCGCCTAGAACCGCTCGGCCACCCCGGCCGGCGCTCGATCTTCATGGAGACACTAACGTTGGGCGCCTCGGACGCAAACTCAGAAACAGCCGTTTGCCGCTCGTCTATTAGTGTACATATTCCGTTGCTTACAGACCATCTATTGGTCGAATTTTTGTTAAATTTGCTCTGTTCCATGACGTTTGCACCTATGTCAATAATATGCTCTTAGAATTTGACGTTATTCTGGGCAGTGGTTCTCTTTCTTCAGCGTTTTGAAATTGGAACTTTAACCATGGAGACTCTATATAAGCTTGTACAAGATGGATCACAGTTATTAGCGAGAAATGACACTAGTGAAAAGAATACCATGATAGAATGCTAAACATTCCAGTAACCATACCTTATAGCTGCTATTTGACTACTGAGTACGAAACATTGTCATGATTAGTGTAAATGAATATGAAATGCAAATTTTGCTTTTAATTCCCCATCTCAGACTCCGCCCACAGCCCACCACAACATGTGCAACTTCTGTGAAAGGGATGTCAGCAGGATGGAGCACAGGCACATTCTACTGCTGATGAAAGACATGTAAAGCAGGAATATGGTGCCATATTGGCTGTAAATTGGGCTTGAAGGTCATGTGACCTCAACCGTGTAGCCCCTTCTGTGAAGGGTCATCTCAAAAGTGGCGGGAGAGCGTTGTAAATTTGTAAACTTTTCAGACTGTTTCCTCTAGCCGGCCCTGTAACAGTAAGTTTACAAATTCTCGTATTCCTTTCTTAAATGATGGTGTTCTCTTTTTAATGTGCTGTAGCCTTTCTGAAATTACAAAAAATCACTGTAAAATTAAAATTTTTCAAAACTTACAAACATGTCATAAAGAACAACAAGGTCATGTACCTAGCAAAAATCGTGTCGACAATGTATTTAATAGACTATACGTTAAATCATTTCTCTGTCGCACACCAGGAGCCAGTAAGCGAGATCAGATTAAGGAGGAGTATTACCAAAAGCCAGCTACAAGTTAAAAACGTTTTGAAGTAGAAGTATATGAAAGCAGCAAAGATTTCCATTTTGAAGATAGATGGAACCGTTAAGACATTAAAGAAACTCAGTTCATTTTCAAGAACCACACTTTCCAGAGAAACAGACTTTCTGTTTCAAGGTACAAGATGGCGCACGACCGAAGAAGAATGGTTTAACTGTCCACATCTCATACAGAGTGTAAAAAAATAGTGTGGCCAAACTTTCAACAAACATTCTTCACAAATAGAGGAATAAAATGTGCTAAGCGTACATGGAATCAGAAACGCTCTGATTCTATGTTAGAATTCACTTGCTACTTCCTATCACATTAATCGCAGGAGACAGAACTGACTTGAATCAAACTTAAGAAAGAGGGTGAAAACGCTGTAGCGAATAATTCAGACATTGTTGGAAGGACAAAGCGTTTTAGTTATTAGGGAGAAATCGTAAAGAGAGGCATCTAGATTCAGTTTTGTGTCTACCTTTCTTCCTTTCTGTGAACCGTCGAGAATCCTCACGAAATTGTGCAGTAACACCACCAACGAAGATTTTCTGTCAACGCTTACGCCTGTATTGGTGGTGACTGTTTTATAGGGCTTCATGTTCATCCACCCAAGCTGAACGGAAAATGTTGCCATGCTTTCTCAGAGAATACTCTACCTATTGTGCTAGAACACTCTCAACAAAACATGCAGCTCATGCGCCATGAACCTCCTCCTCATTTCAGTGTTAATCTTCGTAGGTTTTTAAATGACAAATTCCGTGAGAGATTGGAAGATAGAGATGGAACAATTCCTTGACCTCCAATGACTCCGAGCCTAGATTCACTACACTTTTATTTGTGAAGCCAATTGAAATCTTACGTCCACAACCCTGGTACGAGATGTAGGGAGTCTTCGTGCCCGTCTTCTGAAAGGCTGTGAAGATATACGACTATTTTCAACATTTTATTTGGGAAAGTGTTTCATACTGTGCTAATACGGTCTTCTCCTGTGTGTATCCCATGTTTAATGTGTTGAAAAGATGTAGAAACTGACCTCTGACGCGGAAATAAAGTGTTTCCGTACCCAAAATTAGACAATAGACTGAGGTATCGACCAAAAAGAAACTATGGTCCTAGGTACATTTTCCACTTGGAATGTCAGTCTGCCCTACTCCTCTATGAACGGTTGAAGAAATGCTTCAGCGAATTGTACACTACTGTCAAAATCGGCGAGATAATCCTAGGGTCCAGAATGAGATTTTCACTCTGCAGCGGAGAGTGCGCTGATATGAAACTTCCTGGCAGATTAAAACTGTGTGCCGGACCGAGACTCGAACTCGGGACTTTTGCCTTTCGCGGGCAAGTGCTCTACCAACAGAGCTACCTAAGCACGACTCACGCCCCGTTCTCACAGCTTTACTTCCGCCAGTCCTAGGTTGTTTAAAAGAATTCGTAGCTCACTTAAACGACGTGTGAGTATTGGATCCCAATGCAAGGACAACACGCATAACACTTGCTTTCACAGGTACTAGCAAAGCATGTGATTTTCTCAAGCAGTATTGTATTTCTTGCTAAAGTATGCCTTCGGTGAAAATTGAATCTAATTAAATGAGGACCAGACCGAACGTTTTACTTGGTAGTATGTTTATACTAACAGGACAGTACTTCATACTAACGTCAGTGGTACCTCATAAACGCACATCTCCAATTATTTTGCAGACAGCTCCTTTAGGAACGGCAACGGCCTCGCTGTAGTGGACACACCGGTTTCCGTCAGATCACCTAAGTTAAACGCCGTCGGGCATGGCCATGCGCTGTTTGCCATTTTCCGTGGTGCACTCAGCCTCGTGATGCCAATTGAGGAACTACTCCACCGCACAGGAGCGGCTCCGGTCACAGAAAACCATCATAACGACTGGGAGAGCGGTGTGCTGTCTGCACGCCCCTCCTATACACATCCTCAGCTGAGCATGACAGGGCGGTCGGAAGATCCCGATGGGCCACTTCTGGCCTGAAGACGGAGTACTCCTTTGGGGACCAATGACACTGGAAAGATTTTTGTGGTGCTATCATGTATTTTGGCTCGAGTTAGTTTTTGCCTCTAGTTACGATACACTCTGTAAACAAGGTAAACGTGTATTATACATGGGTTCCTTTGACGCCCCTGACAGCATGAAGCTGTCGCTTGGGACTTAAATGGTCTCTGGGTTTTTCCATATCTATGCAACATATGAATGCCGCAAGATCCCTTTCTGTTGGTTTCAGTACAACTGATTTTAAATCATATAAGGCAGAAGGGAGAGACCACATTTCATCAGAATTTCTAAAACTATTGGGGGGAATTGTTAACCAAACGTATATTTAAGTTAGTGAGACTGACCATATACTACCATACACGCAATTCCGAAGATTGCAAGAGCCGACATGTGTGCGAATTATCACACAATCACAGTTGATGCACCAAAGTTGCTGACAAGACTAATATACAGAAGAATTGAAAAGAAAACTGAGGATTTGTTAGCTGACGATCACTTTGGCTTTAGGGAAGGTGAAGGCACCTAAGAGGCGGTTCTGACGTCGCAGTTGATAATGCGACCTACACTGAAGAAAAAGCAAGACATTGTCATAGGTAAACTTTCAACCTTGCAGAAACTATCAGCCTCGATTGCGGCAATGAAACCAACCTTTACCTAGGTTTCAGCCCAAATAATTGAGCCTTCTTCAGAAGATATACCTGAATCTATAATTTGCCTAGGAGGGCATGGTCTAGAAATAAAAATGAAACAGTGTGAATAGTTTCAAGAGTGGAATTAAAATTCTGTATGGAAAGATGTTCATGACATGGTGTGCTGCTGACGTTACTATCCTCAGTGCATGTGAGGAGTAACTACAAGTAGTGTTGAATGGATTGAACAGCCCGATGAGTACAGAATAGGTATTGAGAGAAACTCTAAGAAAGGCGAAATTAATGAGTTGTAGCAGAAATGATAATATGGAGATAACATCAGAACTGGGGATCACGATATAGACTTAAGGATAATTGCTACCTAGGCAGCAATGTAACCGATGAGGGACTGAGCAAGGAGAACATAAAAATCAGACTAGCACTGGACGAAAGGGGCATTTGCGTCCAAAGGAAGTCTAATAGTAACAAGTACAGACCTTAACTTGAGGAAGAGATTTCTCAGAATGTACGTTTGGAGTACGGCACTGTATGGTATTGAAACGTGACTTGTGGGAGAAGTAGAACATAACAGAATCGAAGGTGTTGAGATATGATGCCCCAAAAGAACGGTGAAAATTAGGTGGACTCATAAAGGAAGAAAAGAGAAAGTTGTCTCCACAATCGGTGAAGTGAGTAACGTACAGAAAACATTAGTAAGCAGATGGGACAGTATGACGAGTTAGTAAGTTCCTATGGGGCGAAACTGGTGAGGTCATCGGTCGCTAGGCTTACACACTACTTAATCTTACATAAACTAACTTACGCTAAGGACAATACACACACACACCCATGCCCGAGGGAGGACTCGAACCACTGACGGGGGGAGCCGCGTGAACCGAGGCAAGGCGCCCAAGACCACGCGGCTACACCGCGCGAAGACCTGATGATGAGACCGATGTTATGACATCGGGGAATATCTTCGAAGGTACTAGAGGGAGCTGTACAGGGTAAAAACGGTAGAAGAAGAAAAAGGTTGAAATACACGGAGCAAATAACGAGGGACGGATGTTGAAAGTACTACTCTGAGATGAAAATCTTAGCACAGGAGAGGAATTGGTGACGGCCCACATCAAACTTGTCAGAAGACTGATGAGAAAAAATTTTGTATTGCCTCTTTAGCCAATGTATCGCAAACAGGTTTGAGCCGTAAAAATTGCTGTTTTGAAGAGCACGCCGCAGCGGGTAGTGTGAAGCAATCGCCCTCCGTTTATGGCGGTGGCGCCGCTGTGGCAATCGCAGCTTTGGTGTCTCCCCTCCCTCTGGTGGGAAAGGGGAAAGGTAGCCTGTTTACGTGCATTTAAGGGGCGCTATGAGCTCGCCAGTCGGTGAGTCTGGGTCAGTCTCTCGTCCCCAGCTTGCTAGTCTGTCTCTCGTCTGCATTTGTTAGGCAGTTAATATCTGTCTGTCGTTCGGAGTGCTAGTATGTCTGTCGTTCGGATCAATCTTTAAAGCCTGCAAAATGAGAGTCTTTCCACTCCGCCAGTAAGGGAACTCAGCGTGTGGTCGAACGGTCGGGGCTTAGCTCCTGCATCTGAGTCTGCACGTTAGGCCGCCCGTCTGCTCGAGTTTGCTCAAGCAATGGTCATTGGCGACTGGATCGATCGGTTGGCCGGTCGCGCACTGAGACACAAGATGACTTGTCCGAGTTGAGCATTGGCGCATGTGAGGTCGCCACGTGAGTCCAGTGGGCCGCGGCGTGTAGCGAGGGGTAGTGACTTCGCGGTCGACACGAGAGCAACAGGAGTGAACCCACGACATCGGCCTGGCCGGTGCGAGCTGCGACAACGCGACACGAGAGATCGGGGCGCCTTCGTGCGTCCGTTGAAGCGGCTGGCAGCGGACAGTTCAGGAGAGCGATACGGGGGAGCTGCGCCAGGTCTTCTCGAGAAATCGCAGTTTATTATAAGTGATTGGTGATATGTTGTTTGATTTACTCTTGTTAAATTGTACTTGTTTTCTTGGTGAGGTCACCAGTCGTTTTGCTTTGGGGTCGTTCCACCATTCTTCTCCAATTGCCCACCCGCAGGGAGGTGGTTGTTTATAAACTGGGTGGTCCGGTTTTCGCTTGTGAAGTAGGGGCAGGTTAGAGCAACCTGCGGTTCGGGTTGTCGGTAATCTCCCTATCACTCTATCGTACGTTAATAGCTGCGTCTGTCATGCTTGTCGGATTTGGTGTGTTAACGAATTTATTTCTTAGAGTGTAACGGCCTAATACCTGAAATGTGTTTTGATCTTTGGAAACTTTGGTATTATTGCCTATGATCTTGAGAGGCGGTATCTGTGAACTGTAGAGCATCTTAACTATTGTTTGTCCAACCTTGTAGAATTTTATATGAGATTGCATTTCATGGGCTTGTATTTAAATGATCATTTTAGTATATAATGTTACCAGCCTTTCACCGTAAGACTTTTCTTAGAAGTTAAAATCAAGTTGCACCTTCGGTGGAATGGTTAATATTTTAATTGTTAGTGTTTTGTACCATTTGCAGCCCTCCTAAGGGCGTGCATAATTTTTGTGCTTGTGTAAATTGTTAAAACTCTTAGTTTAAAGTAATCTGGTGTGTTGCAGATTTGCACCAGTGTAGTCTTTCAGAGGCTGCTGTGAGCGGTCGTAACTACGGCCGTGTCAAAAGTGAGCGGCAAGGTTCTCTGCCCGAAAGCTCATACAGTCAAATCTTGTTTCTTTCTGCCTCTGAATAAATTATAACTTTGATATTTAGAGGGTGCATTCTGATTATAATTTTAGATCTGTTTCTTTTAAAAAATGCTTTTAGGCACTATTAAGGTGAATAAAATTCCCATTTGTTAAAAGGAATTTGGTTATCATTTCATCAGTTACTCCCTCGCAACTACTTCCATGCTTACATAATGTGATTAAGTGTATTTATGTTCTTGATAAATCGCTAGTAAATGAAACAAATTATTAACAATATTCTTTGAAAATAAATAATGGTTCAAGGTTAAACAAGAACAGTGAAAAAATATAGAAACGAAGCGAGCCACATAGTTCAGCACCTATAGACGCATCCATCATTTGAGGATATACTGTGCCAATCATCACAATAAGTTGCACATTTGTCGGCAGTAGAGGTACACTTCGCTGCTTCCAGAATTCAGTATAAAGAGTTGCTTTAGAAAGCAGCGCCATCGCGGAACCACCGTTTGCACAGTGGAGATATGAAATTCGATACGGAGGCTTTGCCCGCGGGGAGCTGGTGGCTCCGGAAGAAACAGCCGAAGGCGGAGCGGAGCGACAACAGGGGCGCGGATGGGGGTGGTAAGCTGCCTTGGGCGCGACGCGAGGCGGGCAGGGGCCCTGCAAACAAGGCGCCGCTCCAAGGGCCCGCCGAGGGCCGACCGAGGGCCTAGTCGAGGGCTGCGCCTCTCGGATTACACGCTGACCCAAGAGGCCGACGTCTGGCGGGCGCGCAAACTAGCTGTCTGCCGCGACGCGCCACCGACACCACAAGCCGGAGTGCCTGCAGCTCCCAAAGACACAGTGACTGCAAAGCACTGGATGAGTTCGCGAGGCTGTACTTGCAACAACAGAGAACAAACATACAGCATGATCCATTGCAAGCTTTTCAATTTTTTTTTTTTTTTTTTGTGTGTGGGTGGTTTGAGTCATCAGTCTTTTTGACTGATTTATGCGGCCCACCACTTATCCCTCTCCAGCGCCAAACTCCTCACCTCAGAGTAACACTTGCAGCCTACGTCCTCAATTATTTGCCGGATGTATTCTAATCTCTCTCCACCTCTTCGGTTTTTGCCCTCTACAGCTCCCTCTAGTAGCATGTATGTAATTCCTCTGATACCTTAACAAATAACCTATCATCCTGTCTTTGTCAGTGTGTTCCACATATTCCTTTCCTCTGCGCAGAACCTCCTCGCTCCTTACCTTATCAATCCATATAATTTTTCAACATTCGTATGTGGCGCCAAATCTCAAATGCTTCGATTGTCTTCCGTTCCAGTTTTCCCATAGTTCACGTTTCACTACCATTCAATGGTGTGCTCCAAACGTACATTCTTAGAAATTTCTGCCTGAAATTAAGGCCTATGTTGCCTACTAGTAGATTTCTCTTGGCCAGGAACTCCCATTTTGCCAGTGCCAGCCTACTTTTGATGCTCCCCTTGCTCCACCCGTCACTGGTTATTTTGCTGCCTAGGTAGTGGGAGTCCTTAACTTCATCTAATTTGTGGCAATGAATCGTGATGTGAAGTTTCTCGCTGTTCTCATTTATGATACTTCTTATTACTCCCGTCTTTCTTCGATTCACTCTCAGTCCAAATTCTGAACTCATGAGACCGTTCATTCCATTCGGCAGATCATGTAATTCTTTTTCACTTTCACTCAGGATAGCGATGTCTTAAGCGAATCGTGTCATTGATAACCATTCACCGTGAATTTTAGTTCCTCTCCTGATCCTTTCTTTTACATCCATCATTGCTTCTTCGATGTACAGACTGAACGGAAGTGTCGAAAGATTACATCCCTGCCTTACACCCTATTTAATCTGAGTACTTCGTTCTTGGCCTTCCACTCTCATTATTCCCTGTTGGCTCTTGTACATACTGTTTCTCCCTACAGCTTACCCCACTGTTTTCAGAATTATGCACATATTGCACCGTTTTACATTGTAAACGCTTTTCTCTCCTAAACCACTTCTATGAATGTGTCTTGAATTTTCTTTAGTCTTGTTTCCATTATCAAACGCAAAGTCAGATTTGCCTCTCTGGTACCTTTACTTCTGCAATTGTATGTAAATTCTTAATGATCACTGACAGCCAATAATGCTGTCTCACTTCAGTTTTCGCCAACTCTAATCTGGTTCTATTTCCCAATACCATTGTACATCGAGACCTCACATGTCCAGAAATCGTCTCCCTCTTCTTCCTTCATATACTAGGCAGATTTTCTGTTACGGTATTCCATCACTTGCAGGGTCTTCCTACATTTCCTTTTACCGTGCATCTACAACTGAGCGCCTTCACGGGTAATCTTTCTCCGTCAATACGGTCTACATGTTCCTTCTATTTTCTCCAATTTTCCTCTATCTTTTCATTTTTTTATGTTATATGTTCCTACATATTTCCTTTGTCTTCTTTTCTTTTTCGATCTTCACCTCTTTTGATCTTCACATTTCTAGAAATTTGAATCAAAACGCAGGAATACTAGATGAAAGACTTAAAATTATTTCATACTCCTTTCATATTTTGTAATATTTTGTTCTGCAACGGTATCTTTATCATTTTTGACCCACAGTTTTATACACCTAAAATCACACTGATATTTGAAAGGTATTTCTGTTTCATTTTTTTGAAGACTGCAGTCTGTCTCAAGTAGCCACAATGGGGTTCTCATCCTGCGTAGATCTCTTAGCTTGAGAACATGGCTCGTTCGTTTCAGTGCTCTGTAGGAGGCTAAGAAACTCGTTTCCTTATTCTCCCAGGTAGCAGCACCAACCTTTGAAGCCTTGCCTCTCCTCATGCTTGGTGACGCAAAGAGGTCCCCCTGCCTGAATTTTGGTGAACCATGAGACATCAAGCTGCATTCGGGCTACTTTCGAACAGGTATTTCAAACGTTAATTTTGCGCGGCCTCTTTGACCAGGACAGGATAATCACCTTTCCTCCCCCACAAAGTCACTTTTCCACTTTGAACGAGGGAGAGAGGCTGCCTTCAGTAGAGGAATTGTATTCCTGACGTCAATGTGTAGCCACGTCTTCATAGTGGACACAGATTTAGACTAGGTTGCCATGCGTGAGGTAAATCAGGAATCCAGTAAATTTGAAAGCATCAGCGCTTTCTCTTTCTCCTCTCTGTTCCTACTCCATTCTTTATTTACGCTTTTGTGTGTGAAATTCATTCAACGTCCGTTTAGCTGTGCTGGACTCAGCACCCAAGCATTTGGACATAGCCTGATGGGATTACATATTTCCTGGAGACATACTGTTCTGGAGACATATAGGACTCGAAACCAGGTTACCTGCTTAGTAAGCAGACGTCGTATCCACTGAACCACGTTGGCACTGTGGTTATCACGGCTGCATAGACTGCCCTGATACGGAGCTCTACCTTAAGGTGAGACTCAGTATGCCTCCAGGAAAAATGTAATGCCATCAGACCAATATATCAACTACGCTTGACAGACACATAGGATTTTGTCCTTACGCAGAAAGCTAGACGATATAACATGGAGATAATCAAGATGGACTGAAACAGGAATTAAAGTTTGCGTTAGGAAAGGTACTAGATTATGGTGGTCCATGCAGGTGAGTCAGCAGCAATGCCAAGGTATTGTAATGGGTAGTACATCTGCATTGTAAGCAGGGACATGGGTTCAGGTATCGACCTTGGCACAAATTTTAATTCATTACTTCAGCTTCTGTCCTTATTGAAGGTTTTGTCCGTTAGTTAGGCACTGCTGTCAACAAGCTTAGAGCGATCACATTCAGTTTGTGATCGCTCTAAGCTTGTTGACAGCAGTGCCTACCAATTTAAATTGTATATTACAGCACTGAGGATGGTCACTAAGTGACCGAAAATCGATTTTGCGGTTAAGAAAACAAAAAAATACGACCAATGCGGTCTCTCCTTCCAAGTACAGTAATTATTCGAGGCTGAGGAACCCATTATTTGCACTGTAGAATGCTACAGATCGTGTGATGAATGCTCTAGTAATTTACCTAACATGCAGAAGGGATGTTCCTTCACTATCTTTCCATACCTGTGGCGATTTATTTCCCGTATTGTCTACCTCAGAGGTGGCTGCATGTTAACGCTCCCCCATTACTTTGTAACCACTAACGCAGTTTTTTTCGTAGTAACGATCAGGCTCCGTCATTCTCTCCTTTTATACCACACGATTCCTTACTGAGATACTCGAACGCTAAAATAAGCGTTCACGCAGATATGGTTTTAAATTGTGGCCGGCTCATCATTTCCCGATTGTAATCAATAGTGAAACTTGCTGTAATAAACTAATGTTGGAAATTCCTTCTTTTAATGACATACAGCTCCCACGAAACCGTAAACGAAACGTTTGAAATTGCAAAGAACTTTTCATGGTTTCTGTAAGAGGAACAAATAAACTGATAAACATTGCATTTACTTCTAATACTGTCGTCAGGGATCTCCCGTTGTTGTTGTCCTGCTGTTTTACTAAATTCAATTCAGGGCTTCACATTTCAAAATTCATTCCGAATATTACAGTACGAAAGAGTAGTTGAACGTCGCTCCTTCTAGTAACGGAAGCATCGTGTCTTGTTGCTAGACAGAAAACAAAATTCTAACTGATGTCTTAAAAGAGAATGCTTGATTTTGGAAGTTATTGTCAAGGAATCATACCCTTTCCAACTTATTCCGTTGAATTACGAATCCTAGCAAAATCTTGTTTCACACACCCAGTGACCTCTTGTCGAAACTTGGTGCAGTGAGTGGCAGTTAATGCTTACGACTGCTTTAGTTGTTATTTGGGTATAACCTTCCTTCGACAAATGAGATCTCTGTGTCCATCGTAGTGGCTTTAGTACTGAAACTTCCGGTCCAGGTAAAGTACAATTACAGGATATGCTGAAGGGAATGAACAGTCTAGTGAGTACAGAATCTGAACTGAGAGTGAACTGAAGAAAGGCGAAAGTACTGAGAAACGTCAGAAATCTGAACAGCGAGAAACCTAACATCAGGATTGATGGTCAGGAAGGACATAAAATTAAGGAATTTCCTACCTAGGCTGCAAAATAGCCCATAATGGGTGGTGCAAGGGTGATATCGAAAGCAGTCTAGCACTGGCCAAAAGGGCATTCCTGGCCAACAGAAGTCGACTAGTATTAAACAAAGACCTTAATTTGAGGAGAAATTTTTTTCGTAAAAGGATTAAACTACACTCCATAATTTTAACGTCAAACACAGAAAAAAGAGAAGAGCTGCTAATCCAAAAGATGAAATGTTAAGCTTTTTATCACTCACTACAAACCAGCCCAATGTTGCAAATTTCACTATTTTCATTCACTCGATGATTGGTTTCGGCCCGAAACAAGTTATCGAGTGAATAAAAAGAGTAAAATTTGCAAGTTTTGACTGGTCTTGTACTGATTAAAAGACGTTGCTGACTCACAGCTACTCCAGGATTCTGAAGTTCGTAAATTTTATTACTGATCTGAAATTATTTCTTTCACATTCTACAGCTCAAGGCACTGATATGCAGGAAGCCTACGTTGCTGTTAAAGACACGCTCAGAGTTGAAGAAGAAACAGAAAAAGGTGGATAACAAATATTTCCTCTCTCAATTTCACTAATGTTGACAGCCGTTCCTCCAGTGATCGGCAGGAGAACTGTGATACCAGCTGCTACCATCTATTAGTGGATAGAAAATGCCTTGCTACCAGCGTTTCATTCAGAATTCGTGTGTAATAATATGTCCCTAGGTAATAAATAGCGCCGGTGGGCACGTCTTATTTGTAGGTTATAATGGTACTGGCAGACGTAAATGTAACAGAAATGAAAGGACAGTTTACGGTGGCTGGAATGCGCGCAGGCCGTGACAGGATACTGACCTCCAGACACGATGCACGTGAGGCGCGCGTTGCCTCCCTCCTCGTAAGGTCCAGCCACAGCTCCCAGTTTCACGCCGCGCTCGTCGAAGATCTCTGGCCGTTGTGGGGGAACTGTGAATGAAGAAAGGTTAAGTCAGTGGATTTTGACCAAATTTTTACCACTGTGCAAAATAAGGCTCAAGAAATGCAATCAGTTGCCCCTCATACTAGTCTGTAACCGTGGGCGAACAGCAGAAAACAAAACTAAATTCCGATATACCAAACGACAGTGCAGTGAATATAGTTTGTAAACATCGAAAAGCATACTACTGATGAGTATACGCTGCGTAGATATGCAAGTGGAAATGGTAGTAAACATAAAGAATTTTCTTTTAATTTGATTCACAGACTGTAATCCCACAGGGGTTCTCGGTCTTTCAAACGTAAAAGATCCTGTTCTCACCATCTGGAACTGTTAATATTTGAAATGTCGTATCATTCCGCAGTACGCCATGGTGCAATCACCCAGCCATGGTATAATCGTCCAGCGACACTTTGTGCATGATAAATGATAAAACGATGTTCTGCAATACCAATCTGACTCACTAAATGGCAGCTTAATGTATTTTCTCTTGTGAATAATGTTTTGCGATCTAGACTTCCCTGCTAAAATTTAAATGCTGTAGTTCTCAGGATGAGACAGTACATATCGTTAATATGGCAGAACTGTGGCACATGTCCTCTAATTTTATGCCATGTTCAAGTTATTTTGGGTTGTCTTAATGGTGAAATATAACGATGCTAGAAACTCTGTAGTGTCTGCTTTGTAGAGACATGTGTTACTGTCTAATAATATGCCAAGGTAATGGACGCTTCGTTATCATTTGACACTAATGCTGTACTCATAAACTGTTATGGAGCTGAGAAAACATTTTAATATAGACAGCTTTCGGAACGTACTATGCCTGACATGTAACTTAGGCACGAGGGAAAGGTGCAAAACGTGATGCGATTGCGGAATTTAAAAGGCAAAGTATAAATATTAGGATTTTATATTTGCGTCATAATCAAGGAGTGTAAAACATATTGATTCCCAGTATTAACAGAAGACCGTATATTACATCTACTTCTGTGTCTCTTAGACGATAAATCAGTATCTACTAGATACACAGAACATAGGTCATATCTGATTAATATTACTGGTACGAAATCATGACATAACGTCTGAGCGCAAACTTTGATTTCACCTGTTCAAGATGTTCACCGTAATGTAGACAATTCTTTTCGTTAACATTCCAGAAATACATACATAACAAGAGTGTTACTTTCAGAATAATTAGACATATTATAGGTCAGAAGTTAGATAACGTCAAGAAATCATTATTTCTCAAACAGCATATCAGAAATATTATAAGTCACTGCTAACGTTACTGAAAAGACGTTAAGTACGGAACAGTGTCAACATAAAATAACGATGAATCATAAACCAGAAATACAGATTCCAAAAGGAAGTTTACTAGACAAAACAAAAAATACAGCCGTCGCCAGCTGAAATCCAAACTTGACATCGACGCTGCAGGGCTTCCACTAGGTTCCATGATGCAAGAAGTGACGCCAAGGAAACGACACTCTGAAGGAATGCTACGAAAGTTGTTTTCAAACGAAAAATCGATATTAGGATTGAACATCCAGTCAACTTTTAGGACACAGGAGTCAACAAACTCTGTGTGTGAAATTTTGGGGAAGGGAATTGGCTGTGTACTACTTGAAGGGCAGAATTAAAATTGAAGGCGAAGAAATAAAAATTTGAAGTTTGTGGATGAAACTGTAACATTGTCAGAGAGAACAAAGTACTTGGCAGCACAGTTGAACCGCATGGATACTGTTTTGAGTTCCTAAAAGGGCTATCAACAGAAATAAAACAACGGTAAGGAATGTATTCGAACGAGATCACGTGATTCCGACAGAACTGAATTACGAAATGAGACCTTAGATGTAGTAGACCAGTTTTGCCATTTGGGCGACAAAATAACCGATGATGGTCGAAGCAGGGAGGATATGAAATGCAAACGGAAAATAGCAAGAGAAGCATTTCTGAAAAGAAGGAATTTTCTACAATCCAATATAAAATAACATTTCAGGCAGTCTTTACTGAACGTATTTGTCTGGCGTGTAGCCTTGAATGGAAGTGAAACGTGGACGATCGCAGTTTAGACAAACAGAAAAGAGATCCTTTTGAATATTGGTGCTACAGAATACTGCTAACGTTTATTAGTGGATTGGGTAACTAGTGAGAAGTTTAAGCATTTGAAACACTATGGTAGAAAAGGATACTGAAGATAGAGTGGGTACATCGAGTAGCTAATAAGGCCCTGCTGACTCGAACTGAGTAAAAGGGAAATTTATTGCGCAACTTGACTAAAAGAAGGAAGAAATTTATAGGACACGTGATGAGGCACCAAGGAACCATCAATTTGATAATTGAAGAAGTGTAAGGGAAATATAGGGAGCAGTCGCTGTGAAGAGATGAAGGGGCTTGCACAGGATAGATTAACGTGGAGAGCTGCATAAAAGCAGTATACGGTACAACAACATTCATAGTAACTTTAGTACTTGAGTGCGACACTAACGTAGCAGGTCACTATCGCAAACTAGCATTGCTAAGTCGATCCGTTAAAATCTTGAAAATTATTCCGTGGCAAAGAGATTAGTTTATCATTGTAAAACTAGCTATCGGGAACGCTTTCTAAGACAAAGTAAGTTTGGAGTGGATGAAAGGCATGTATAACGTGCGATTAACTAAAAGTGCGAGTCATTTACGTACCATCATTCAATTAGGTAAGAAATGGAAATGATTAAATCATCGAAAAGTGATTAAATTCAAATATATTGCTGCCAGTATTGAAAACTGAGATTACTCCGTTAAAAGTCAACAACAAAAAGTTTATCCTATGTCAACCGCCACCAAATAAGACGGGTGTTATCATTGTATTGAATATTAGCACTCGAAACTAAAATACGACGACTACTACTCTTGCAGTAGTCAGATATTTATAATGTTGTCTGTCACGTTATTATAATAGCTCCACCAAGATATTCCACAAACCTCTCCGCAACTGAGCGCATGTGAACTCTGAAAAGATTTTATGTAGCCTCAGCGGACGGAAAAGCACGGGGCCGGCACAAATGGCGTAACTTAGAGGAAACCTGGTTTAGTTTCTTGTGGGGTGCTGATGGAAATTCCTGGCGCATGTAAACGACGCAGCAGGCATTCGTAAATAGCTTGACAGACACCAGGCGGCGCCTCTCACCCACCGTCCAGGGATAAGAACCGGGGAACACCACCGGGAAACATCTAGGTCACGGTCAGAAGAGGAGGCAGATATTATGTGGGGATAATTCCACTGGAGAGGTCAAATTCTCACTTGTTAGCCCTCTCAAAAAATTTTCTACAATAAATTATGTTTTGAAGCATCTTCTTTATTCCACGTGCCTGTCAAAAGTCAACACAGAGGTAGCAGGAAGATAGAACGTGACCCTTTAAGATTTAGTAGCTGGAGAAAGAGATTTCAAGGAGACAGAAAAACAAGCGGTGTCTCCCCCATAATATCTGAGAGCCATTTAGACTCACATGGAATCAATATTTCTCTTCCTTCTAAAGGAGGCAACCCGTCATTTACTTCAATCGGTTTAGGAAACTCAAGGGGAACCTTACTCTGGATAGTCGGGCGTGGATTTGAACTGTCGTCCACCCGAACAACTACTGTGCCACCTTGCTTTTGCTCTCGATTTAAGATTCTACTAAACGTGTCAGAGGCTGCATTGCAGCAACTGTGACAGCAGCCGTGAACACATCTCCACATCACATCAACAGTCCGTACGAAATTTGTAACTATTCAACAGATATGCTTTCCTTTGCTTTACATTGAGCTTATATCATTTTAGTCAATATGGCATTGTTCCCTGGCACCCTATAATTTTCGTTGTGTCAGTGTTTGACAAAAAATCTTTCAAGTAATTCTTTCATCCTTCACGATAATTTGTGTTTTTTGTAACTAATAGAAATAAAATATTAACCAAAATTAAGATTTGCCATAAGTTGAATTAAATTTAATGTTACCGAGCAAGAAATGATGTAATGGAATATTCGAGTAAATATCGGAATACTCTTCCTAATATGTGATACTTATAACTGAGTTTTGAATCCTACAAATACTGAGGTTAGAGTTTCAAATCATGTCTATGACGAGTTCCTTACAGGTTTGTTCAGCTGCACGATGACGGGTAGGATATCAGCCGTTACTCAGTCATTGATACAGCTCCATCATTAACATGAAATTATTTTGAGAGAAACTTACACACTATGACCAGATGGAGATTTCAGTCTCATTTCTTCCGTATTCGTGTTCAGTGTCATAACAGTTGTCACTCTGAGCCCTTACGTTTTCCGTAACTAAATCGTACAGCGTAAGTTACTTGCAGTGTTCATAAACTAGAAAATTGTTAACCATCCATTAGCATGTAACTGCACAAATGAACGTACGACTACGTCATGGTCGAATGCAGAATAGAAGGACTTTTCAAGTACGGCTAGTGTTCCTTGTGAAAAAAACTCACTAGTACACGTAGATAGCTGTAAAAACAACCTAAAAACTACAATTATCATAAAAAATGTCTGTGGATCAACATGAAATGGTATTCTCATGTGATTCTCCACGACTGACTATGTTACAAAGCAGCAAGAGCCTTTTTTTAACAGAAAAAGAAGAAAGTTCTATTAGACTAGATGTATTGAAATAGGCCCTACATAATGAATTCCCAAGTTGTAATGCCCAGGATCATGAAGAGTGTGGTACATCTGTAGAAAGCTATAAGATGAGACTTCCTGGTACACCTACATCTACATAGATACTCTGTAAATCACACTTAAGTGCCTGGCAGACGGTTCATCGAACTGTCTTTACATGAATTCTCTATTATTCGAATCTCGAACAGGGTGCAGAAAAACCGATCATTCCGATCGATTTCTGATTTTCCTTACTGTATTATGGTGATCGTTTCTTCATATGTAGGTCGGCGTCAACAAAATATTTTCGCATTCGGAGGAGATAGCTGACGATTGAAATTTTGTGAGAAGGTTTCGCCGCAAGAAAAATCGCCTTTGTTCTAGTGATGTCCGTCCCAAATCCTCTATCATGTCGATGACACTCTCTAACCTATTTCTCGATAACACAAAACGTGCTGCTCTTCATTGAACTTTCTCGGTGTACCCCGTTAATCCTATATAGTAAGGATCCCACACCGCGCAGCAGTATTCCAAAAGAAGACCGAAAAGCGTAGTGTGGGTAGTCTCTTTAGTAGATATGCTGAACCTTCTAAGTGTTCTGCCAATAAAACGCAGCCTTTGGTTCGCCTTACCTACAACATTGTCTACGTGTTCATTCCAATTTAAGTTGTAATTGTACTTCCTAGGTATTTAGTTAGATTTTGGCCTTTAGATTTGACTGATTTATCGTGTAACCGAAGTTTAATGAATGCCCTTAAGCTCTCATGTGGATGACCTCGCACTTTTCGTTATTTAGTGTCAACTGCCAATTTTAGAACCATACATATATTTTTTCTAAATCGTTTTGCATTTTGTTTTAGTCTTCTGGTGACTTTACTAGGCGATAAACGACAGCATCATCTGCAAAACAACCTGAGGCGGCTGCTCTGATTATCTCCTAAATCGTTTATACAGATAAGGAACAACACACGGCCTATAACAGTACCTTGCGCATCGCCAGAAATTACTTCTGTTTTACTCAATGACTGTCCGTCATTAGACTACAGTCATGTGATGGACCTGGAAAGGAGTTTCGTGTTACGGTCCGTCACAAAGATTTAACTGCCATGAAGTTTCAGATCAGCGATCACTCAGCTGTAGAGTGAAAATTCATTCTGTAAGCTACAGAATGTCATCAAAACTGAAGCGTCAAAGAGGCAGAAAAGTAGCTTCTTAACAGAAAATTACAGTACATGTGAGAAACAAATCATACAATTTTCAGCAGTCGTGTTGGCAAATATTGTCAAGACTGTTCTTAGTGTGTTTTTATGCGCGAGAACCTAATCTTAGAAACCTACAGTATATAATTTCTCAGAAAAAACTGCACTAATTCAGGAATATGTTTTGCCCCAGTAATCTCTATTATTCGTATTTACAGACTCACGTGCTCACTGCGTGGTATCAGCTTGGTTCTCTCTACTTCTCGTATAATATTGCAGGAGTCCCTGCTGTGTCGCAGATGAGTTTATTTTGAGGGAATTGTTGACCATAGATCTCCACGTAAATATGAAGAAGGAATTGAATTAGGGGTGGTAATTTCCTGCTAGCTTCTTGTTTAACCTTATAATTAAGTGTACGATTATATTGATGAGCAAAAGGGTGGTATAAATGGACCAGACACTTCATCATATTAGAGTGCTTCCCTAGTAAAGCTCCCACACAATGATTACAGGTGCTTACTGACAAAGACATATTGTCGTCTTTTCACAGGTTGTAATATCCTGTTGTGTAGCGCAGAGTAGCGGAAGACGAAGCGGAAAGACGTAATTTCCGATCTACGTTTCCTGCTCTGTGGAACGTATCAGTTGACAGTGGACATCCAAGAAACATCGAGGCAGTGTTTATGTCGCAGAACGTTAAGATCACCGACGAAAAGCTAATTAGTCCCTTTTTAATTACGTGTAGTTCCCCCACAACATTCACATCCGCTGTAAATTGCTTTTACATAGAATGCCCTGTGGGTTCGAACGCATCGGAGCCATTAATCATTGCGGCACTAGAACCTGCGAATGTCGGGCACGCTACTTTAAACAGAATGAAAAATGCTCCTATTACATCACAAAAAAAGGCGAGTACGTTCTGGACAGAGTTAGGGATGTAATTGAGGGGAAATAGCTTTTCGACTTAACTTGTAGCTTCAAAGACATTTACTGTGGCCGGCGAATCTTCTGGATTTTGGGCACATGATCAGGGACTTCAGCCCATAAAATGCGGCTAGCAGGCCTCACACTGGGGAAGTAGGATTAATCAGTAAAAAAGAGCGAATATGTCAAGATGATTTTATTTAAATGTCTTTGAAGCCGCCAGATAAGTCGAAAAGCTAGTTCCTTTTTCTTACATCCCCAACTCTGCCACGAATATATTCACCTTTGTTTGGACAATGATAAGAGCCTGTTTCATTCTGGTACCCAACTTTAACTTTACCGTAATATTGACATTAGACCACCATAGTTTGGTAACCGACGTAGATTGTTGTTAAACGTCGACTCATTCGCTATAGATCTTTTAATGTCTTTCGACACACGTTGCTTCTACCGTGGCAACATAAAAACAAAAGGACGACTATTAATTACATGTATTTGTTTACCCACCTACAAAATTTGAAGTGATTCGCACACGTCTTAAACACAGAAGACCTGACCGAAAAAAAAAGAAAATCGGAATTAAGCTACGTTTTTGAAAGTGTGTTTTAAACTTGACTAAGAGGGTATTTTTTATTCCTCTGAGTCACTTTGAACCATTTGCGAGCATTCGGTCCACGTAAGAAGGTATTTTGCATGCTACATCCATCTCGACTTTCACCCATTGTTTGTGGACAACACATGAAGGTTATTGGATGAAAAAATTCCTTTTTCATTTCATCCCTTTATATATAGTGCGAAGTTTAACCTATTTTTACAAGTTTAAAGTACAAAAACGGGTGTTTTCTCGAGCAAAATTAAAACGATGTAAGGTCTTTCCAAACGGTAAAAACTTATCTTAGACCAAGGTCCGATACACCGTGGACCAAATTTCAACCATCAGACTCGCTCCAGTCCAGAGTTATTTAAGGGTGAATCTCGTTGCACATAAAATCCGAACGAGGGTGACTTTTTCCACGTAAAATCCGAACGGTGCAATGCAAACGGTGCCATCAGCTGTTCATTAATTTCAGCCCAATTACAATCTTTTGCAAAAGGAATTCATCGACTCGCACAATTTGTCTCGGTGCCTACTCGTAAAAACCTTGCTTAATATGCTGTAACATAGTTACAGTAAGCAGTGAGACAGATGTTCGAATGGCTATACAAATGGCCCCCTGGTCCGGGATAAACCAGCTCAAATAGATACAGAGCATCAAGAGCCCCCCCCCCCCCCCACCCCCCAACCCCAAACCGCGATTCTGTGCGTGGTCTTTTCGTATGTATTTATTGCAGTGTTTTCACGCTGAAGCGGTTCTGGCCTTCAGAATGTTACTGTTTCCTAAGCAGTCTCCAACATCATCGGAGACTATAAAATCCACGTACATCGCCAGTTCGACAGCCTTCAGAGGTAATACCTTCAAATACTAAGATGCCCACTGTTGGTGAAAACGGGGGTGCATGGCTGTTACCAAAAAAAAAAAAAACTTTGTTCAGATCGCAGGTACTAGAATACACGGTAGGGGTCACGTTCAGGCGGGCTGTGAGCTGTGCACAAGATAGAGTAGCATGGAGAGAGAGCTGCATCCTACCACTCTCTGGACTGAAGACCACAACAGCAACAACAACAACAATAACACTGCGTGACCTCTAAAACCAAGGAGAGAGACCATGGCCTAAGCGAGTGTATGTCAAAACGCGCTTCTCCACTGACACACAAGATATCAAAACTCGTACAAAATAACCCGGCCCTTCCGACAGAGGTTTTGTAGGATAAATACAGACCAGAGTCTGCAACTTCAACTGAGGACCACACAAAGATCCCGTTTACATACTGAACTAGGTGACGAACAGCGAAAATCTGGTAGGCACATACTTGAGACGGACAGGTGTTGTGCACGTCTAGCAGTGTGCACGGCATGGAACACAGGAATTTGTGTCAAACCAGTCAACAGCTAGCCTGATCAACTGAACAACGTAGTACCATTTCACGCTACAACATTCACGGCAACCATTCGCTGCCTGCAACAAATTAACCACTCGCTGCCGGCAAGAAATTAACCACCGCATGAATAATTGCCCACAAAGCGCACTCCTCTTCCACCTGGGACACATTGAGAGATCACAATTTCCAAATAATTTACGGGAATGACATGGAAAAACAGAAGAAAATCTCGAAAACGCCAACGTACTGAGAAATCTTAATGAACTTCCCAATCATTACAAAAGCATTTAAAAAACTGTAGTGAACATCAGCAACCAAAGTAGCCAAGAATCTAGTTAACAACAGTACTAAACCTCGAGGCTGCTGTCAACATCTAGATGCGGGCTTGAAAAGCAAGATACATTAGGGAGACAAATCAGTTAGCTTTCCGGGTCTGGTATCTCAGACTTCGGTAACGTCCTTGGTTTCGAACGGTGGTCGCACAGACGTGCTGGGGTATGGTGGGTGGCGTTATGGTGAAACAGCGGTTTGCAACAATTGGTTCCAACCAAGGGCTTCATCGAAGTCTGGGATGCCACTCCAGAGTTTCGACGGAGGGGCTCTGTGACAGCTGTTGCACCTACACAGAACATTTAGTCTGGGCTTCCATAAACAGCGACCGGCTAGGCGGTCGAGGGAATCGCGTCAGAGACTGCTGTCGAGCTAGCGATCACCACAGGGGCCCGGGAACCGTCGTCGCTCAGTCATTGTCTGCTTGTGCAGCCACCTTCTGCCAGCATCACTCTACTCAACCGCACGCCATACGGTCCTGCACTTAACACTGATGGGCCACGGGGTGGACCAGGGGCTCCAACTGGGACCCTTCTGGCCACCAGACGCCGTGAGCCAATTGTCAGTGGCCGCAGTTTAATCCCTCGATGATAACGTCCTCACCGCAAGCCTCTGCTAGGCCGAACGGCAACACAACTCTGCCGCCGTCTGGCCGTTAGACATGACTGTGTCGGCAGCACTGAAGGCGGCATCTGCTGTCGGATGACTGTCCAGTAAGAATACTCCGCTGTGATCGATGCAGCGCTGTTTACAACTGTGGCTGGGATCCTAAAAGCGCACCAAGCGCAGCTCGTTCAACATCCATACTAACTGCTGTATGTGGAACTTTAGCATCCCTGCACCATAACCAACGATTATAAATGTATCTGTTTGCAATGTGATCATTGCCTAGTTAGCTTCTACATCTTACTAGAGAGCCCGTTCGCTGGTGTAGAAACCACATAACGCTGATGAATGGCAATTAAAATACTGTGCAATGTCGAGCAGCGCAATCGATTTCCACGACTCCGGGGGTTTCTTTCTTCGACTGTCGCTCTCGTACCACGAGAGGGTGAACGGCACGGCCATATGATAAACATGATCCCCCGACCCTTCTTCTGTCCCCCCACCTACCGCCGCCCCTCCCCCTCCCCCCCCCCCCCCCCCCCACGCACTCGACCTGAGGACAGTCACGGACGGCTGAGGTCAGTCAGCTGTAGCCACTGGAATCAGCAAATTAGTAACACGTTCTACGGTCAACGCTGTCGCCGCGTTAGGGGCAGCGGACAAGATTGTGGCACGTGACCTGGATTCTGTATGGGATAGTGGCCATGTTGTCAGTAAAGGTGGGCTAGACCTGATGTCACTGGAGTAAGTTGGTTAGTTGCTGCAGTCAAGTGAAGAAGGCAGTCCTAGACAGAGCTGGTGCGCGGGACAGTTACTGAATGATATGATGGTCTGTATTGGCGGAGCAGTAATTTGCACAACAACCTGGTTAAAGGGACACAAAGCATTTGCAATGGAGGTGAAGCAACGGCTTTGTCGTAAGTTCTCACACAAGTAATGATGCCGTCCTGGTTTCATTACGACTGAAGCGGTGCACCGCGTTATGTGCAGTGAACCGAGTGTAGCCACTCATAAACAACTTCTGCACGGAATTATGGGGGCACTGAGTAACTATTTGATATTTTTAGCACACGGGACATGCGATAGCGTGTGCTGTGAAGCACATTTGGCGTAATCCTGTAAATGTTGTGAGAGTGATTAAATATGGTAAGCAGAAACTGACTGACTGTGAGAGTACAGCAGTTGGTTATTTCAGTGGGTTTAAGAGTATATTAAATTTTTGATTCTGTGTAACTCAGCTTGTGACTCACTGTAGCTGCATTGAGAGTAAGCTTATACATGCTGTTACATACGAAATTATTCAGACATAAGCGTGGCTCGCTTGATAGTGTTATGTATATCTGGCGTTTTAGTTGTCTGGTGACAACAGTAATAGATCGGAATGTGTAGTCTGAGATTACATAAACTGACCCAGCATCAGGTTAAGCATTCTTGGTCATCGTAAGTCTTACAGTTTTTATTTCAGGTTCAGGATAAGTGTCAATCATTGTAAATTGTTACACTGTTGCCCGACTGTCCGTTATAGGGCACCACTGACGTCGTTCTGTACTTGAATTATTTCTGTAATGATTATTAGAATAATTGTGCGATTGGTTATCCAGATTCTACTTAAAGTTCCTTCGCGATACAGAAATATATATATATAGTGTGTGTGTGTGTGTGTGTGTGTGTGTGAGTGATTTACTATCTTGTCAATTGATGTTTGGATGCTTAATAAAATGAGTATTAAACAGAGCCCCAGGTTTACATAGCCCCCGCTTTGAAATTAACGTTTCCGATGCTGCGATACTCTGACCTTCTCTACACTTATCTTTGTTTTCATGCTGTAACGCACTAAATGGAGTACAGTTGTTGTGAACTTGCAGGTATTCACGAGTCTCATAGCCGTATCTCTATTCTTGTTCCCTACGAGGTCGTCTCTGTTAGATGAGCGGTCTCCCACGACGACGAAACCTGACGAAAAAAAAAAAAGAAAATAAAAGAAAAGAAAAGGCCGTTGGAGCTGTCATGATTTCCTTTGCACATCAGCTTGCTGCATCCTAGACTACGGAAACAATTATAATTCCAGGTGAACTTTATTAAATCCGATGGTAACACATTTAAGGGTGAGCCGTAGTAAAATTTGCTGTTTCGAAGAGCGCGCCACAGCGCGTAGTGTAAAGCAGTCGCAATCCGTTTCTGGCGGTAGTGCCGCTGTAACAATCGCAGCTTTGGTGCCTCACTCTGGTGGAAAAGGGGAAAGGTTGCCTATTCACGTGCATTTAAGGGGCACTGTGAGCTCGGCAGTTGTTACGTCTGTGTCAGTCTGTCAAGCTGAGTCAGTCGGAGGCAGTTGGTCATCCAGGGCAGTCTGGCAGTCTGGGCGAGTCTGGTCAGTTGGTCAGCCAAGTTAGTCTGGGTCTGTCTCTCGTCCGCATTTGCTAGGCAGTTAGTGTCTTGTCTGTCGTCCGGACTGCTAGTATGTGTTAGGCTGCCAGGATGCTCGAGTTTGCTCAGGCAACGGGCATTGGCGGGTGGATCGAACGGTTGGTCGGTCTCGCACTGGGATACAAGATGACTTGTCCAACTGGAGCGTCGGCGCATGTGAGGTCACCACGTGAGTCCAGTGACCGCGTTGTATAGCGAGGCGTACTGGCTTCGCGGCCAACAGGAGTCAACCCACGACATTGGTCTGGCCGCTGCGAGCTACGACGCCACGAGACGGGAGATCGGCGCGCCTTCCTGCGTTCGTTGAAGCGTCTGGCAGCGGACGGTTCGGGAGAGCTATTTGGAGGTGCTGCGCCAGGTCTTCGCCAGACATCGCAATTTATTAGAAGTTAAGTGACTGGAGATATCCTGTTCATTTACTTGTTAAATTTTACTTGTTTTCTTGGTCAGCCTCTAGTCTCCAGCTTGCTCGTCTGTCTCTCATCCGCGTTTGTTAGGCAGTTAGTGTCTGTCTGTCTGTCTGTCTGTCTTTCCGTCGGTCTGGCGTACGTTAATTGCTGCCTCTGTCACGTTTGTCGGATTCAGTGTTAACGAATTTATTGCGTAAAGGCCGGATTGTTGATATATGTTTCTATCTTGCTTATCATCTTGCGAGGTGGTATATTTGTAATGTAGAGCATGTTGTACATTTTATGTAAGTCTGCATTTTATGGGTTTTATTTAGTCATTTTAGGTTATAAGCTTGCCACCATTCCACAGTAAGAGTCCTTTAAAAAAATTTTTAAAAATTGCACTTTTTTGGCAAATAATTTGAGCGTTGTACCATTTCCATTCCTCTTATGGGGTGCATAGTTTACATGTTTGTATGAGTTGTTAAAAATTTTTTGTTTAAAGTAATCTCGTGTGTTGCAGATTTGCACCGGTTTACTCTTTCAGAGGTTGTTGTGAGCGGTCATAACTACGGCCGTGTTGAAAGGGAGGAGGCAAGCTTCTCACCGAAGGCTCCTACTGTTAATATTGTTCTTGCCTCTAAATGAAACTGTAACATAATATTTAGAGTGTTCTTTTCTGCTTATAATTTTAAATCTGTTTTGAAAAGGCTTTAGGAATAAAATTCACATTTGTTAAATTGTGACTTGATATTTCGAGTGTGCTTTCTGCTTATATTTTTAAGCCTGTTTTGAAAAAGCTTTTAGAAATAAATTCACATTTCTTAAGAGTAATTTTCCATAAGTTACTTCCTGGCAACTACTTCCACGCTCACCTAATGTGATTAAATGTGTCAATGTTCTTGATGAATCGCCAGTAAATGAAGTAAATTCTTTAAGAAAAGATTTTGAATTCACGGTTCAAAGGGCAACTCTGCGCATCCACGTTCTTAACCCAGAGAAAGACGGAATGATCTAGTGTCAGTTCATTAACTTCGTGGAGGCCATTAATTATGTGTTCCGGAATGACATTTCTGCAATCACTGTAGGTTAATATACTTTCTCGTGCATTATATGGCTAGTAATAGGGACTCAATCAAAAGGAACTGCCATTTTCGCAGATAGAGTGCACATGGGAAAACGATTGGCAGTTAGATATCAGATCTTTAAGCACTGTAGGGAAAACTGTACACCGTTATATAGGCTTCATTTTCAATATGCTTCCAGCGAAACTAAAAATTTTTAGCGACACATGCCAGACATTCAAATTAAAACTAGTAGTATCTTTGTGGCACACACGTATTACTCTGTACGGAAGTTACTCCCCCAATCCCTCCACTAATTTTTGAGCCTTAAACTATATCATTTTTATTGCCTTCTCGTTTTAAATTTTAGTATCTGCACCCTACAAATCAGCTAGTGTGTTATTAAAGACCAAGAAACCTAATGAAACAACTACATAGTTAAATAAATGAAACAGTTTCTAGGATAAAATCTAAAAATAGCCTTATCTTTCTGCATATTGATATCGAACTCAGCGTAACGAGAAATTAGTCCAAACCAACACACGACACACGCAACAAGATAGCCTACGCAGCACTCGTGAAAATAAATGTATATATGGTAACAAAAATCACCATATGTCACGCGACGTATTACGAGTTACAGACAATGTAAAGGCAGACAGGCAACGCTCAGCCGTCTCGCGTGATGAAACAGGTAACGTTTTTTGAGAACTCATAAACGTTAAATTGAATTTATTCACCTTTGTATGATTAGGGCTGTCAGCGAAGTACTGACATAGAGAGAATATTTGAGATGCATTTCACATATAGTGAGTTCTTCCACAAGTAACCTGGCTGTTAGAAACTGAAAATGTAATGCAGTAGTCGGAGCTCGCATCTACTGCCAGAGGTCCTGCCACACGAAAAAATCCGAGCTTACATTTCACGAGTTAGCAGTTATCAGCGATTTTCCACTCTGCGCTAGCGTAAAAACGGCACGCAAAGCGGCTCTGCACGGGTGAACTGACATCACGCGCTTCTTTGTTTCCGCGGTGCGTAAACGTGAGAGTTTGCCAAATGAACAATATGCTACGTTTCATCCTCCTCACGTGCGCAGCACCGCTGTGGCTGAAATGGAATTACGTACTTCTCATTAGCTCTCGGAATGTTTTGTAAATCTGACGGAGAGAGAGAAAGTACAAATAAAACGAAATAAAATATTCAAAAAATGAATGGATGTACTGCAGCATATACATATTTTTCGTTCTGATACTTCCTTTTCCCACCCAAAAGAGAATCGTTGGTTCTTACTGCGCTTATGTATGTAGTACAGCCTAATGTCTGTGTGGATCACATAACAGTTTTTGCTGTGTACAACAGGTCGTTATTCTGCAGAATCTGAAGATCGTATTGTCAAGGGCACTTCATACTGGGGTGACAGAAGCCATGGGATGGCGATACGTACATATACAGATGTCGGTAGTATCGCGTACTCAAGGTTTAAAAGAGTTTCGCTTTAGCGGAGCTATCATTTGTACCCAGGTGAATCATGTGAAAAGATTTACATTAACATTGCCGCCTGAGGTATTAAACAGATTTTGAACATGGAATGGTAGCTGGGGCCATAGGCATGGGATATTCCATTTTAGAAATCGTTAGGGAATTCAATATTCCGAGGTCCACAATGTCAAGAGTGTGCCGAGAGTACCAAATTTCAGGCATTACCTCTCACCATGGACAACGCAGTGGCCGACGACCTTCACGTTTGTGTAGAATTGCGTAGAATTGTCAGTGCTAACAGAAAAGCAACCCTGCTTCAAATAGCAGCAGAAATCAATGAATATGCACGACGAACTTATCTGTTGGGCAATGCGGCAAAATTGGGCTGGATTAGTTTTTTGTCTATTTGTTCGCCTAGCTCTCGGATCGATTTTTCGGATGATTCTTTTTGTTCTCGGAACGATTTTTTTGATGATTCTTTTTGTTCTCGGAACGATTCTTCTGCTTTCTGCGTCATTTGTTCCCCTAGCTCCAATATTATGGAAATGAAAGAGGATGTAAATGAAGACGGAGTGGGAGATACTGCGTGAAGAGTTTGACAGAGCACTGAAAGACCTAAGTCGAAACAAGGCCCCGGGAGTAGACAAAATTTCATTAGGACCTACTGACAGCCTTGGGAGACCCAGCCCTGACAAAACTCTACCATCTGATGGGCAAGATGTATGAGGTAGGCGAAAGCAGATGTTAACAGATGTGAAAATTACCGAACAATCACTTTAATAAGTCACAGCTGCAACATACTAACACGAATTCTTCACAGACGAATGGAAAAACGGGTATAAGCCGACCTTGGGGAATATTAGTTTGGATTCCGTAGAAATGTTGGAACACGTGAAGCAATATTGTCCCTACGACTTATCTTTAGATTAAGGAAAGGCAAACCTACGTTTCTAGCATTTGTAGACTTATGGAAAGCTTTGGCAATGTTTACTGGAATACTCTCATTCAATTTCTGAAGGTGGCAGGGGTATAATACAGGGATCGGAAGGCTATTTACAATTTGTACAGAAACCAGATGGCATTATAAGATTCGAGGGGCTTGAATGGGAAGCAGTGGTTAGAAAGGGTGTGAGACAGGGCTGTAGCCTATCCCCGATGTCATTCAATCTGTATACCGAGCAAGCAGTTAACAAAAGAAAAATTAGGAGTAGGAATTAAAATCCATGGAGAAGAAATAAAAACTTTGAGGTTCGCCGATGACATTGTAATTGTGTCAGAGACAGTAAAGCACATGGAAGAACAGTTGAGCAGAATGGACAGTGTCTTGAAATGAGGATATAAGATGAACATCAACAAAAGCAAAACGATGATAATGGAGTGTAGTCGAATTAAATCGGGTGATACTGAGGGAATTAGATTAGGAAATGAGACACTTAAAGTAGTAAACGAGTTTTGCTATTTGGAGAGCAAAATAACTTATGACGATCGAAGTAGAGAGGATATAAAATGTAGACTGGCAACGGCAAGGAAAGCGTTTCTGAAGAAGAGAAATTTGTTAACATCGAGCATAAATTTAAGTGTGAGGAAGTCGTTTCTGAAAGTATTTGTATGGAGTGTAGCTATGTATGGCAGTGAAACGTAAGCGATAAATAATTTAGACAAGAAGAGAATAGAAGCTTTCTAAATGTGATGCTACAGAAGAATTCTGAAGCTTAAATGGGTGAATCACCTAATTAATGAGGAGGTATGGAATAGAATTGGGGAGAAGAGGAGTTTGTGGCACAACTTGACTGGAAGAAGGGATCGCTAGGTTGGACACGTTCCGAGGCATCGAGGGATCACAAGTTTAGAATTGGAGGGCAGCGTGGAGGGTTAAAATCGTAGGGGGTGACAAAGAGATTCTGAAGGATGTAGGTTGCAGTAGGTACTGGGAGATGAAGAAGCCTGAACAGGATAGAGTAGCATGGAGAGCTGCATCAAACCAGTCTCTGGACTCAAGACGACGACAACAACAACATGCTAAATGTTTAACGTGCTCTGGTGTACAAAGCTTAAGGTGACAGTTACTTTCGCAAGGTGTGCCACTGCGTGTTATCGCAGCTCAGTTTACATTGGACTGTACGTAGAAAGAATTGCTTCAATATAGTTTAAAAGGTAACTGAAAGAAATAGGCAATGAGACGAATAGGAAAGGCACTTTCGTTCATAGACAGTGTTTTAACTGTAGTCATATTCACGATGGTTCCTTTTGCCGTTTCAAATGGCGTGAGATAATTCTTAATATGGTGTGGTGTCACCAGGGACGGCTCAGCAACGTGCTCCTATGCCGGTGACGAAGTTGGCACGGGGTTCTCGTCGAAGGGCGTTCCGTTCCTCCAGCAGAGAGATTTAAAGCTGCTGGTTGGTCACTGTTGCACGTTAACCTGCTACAGTACATCTTCCTAGAGCATACTTGACGTCCTAGACTTGCCTTAAGCCGGAAGAACTGACAGACCAGTCCATTCGACGAACAGTGCGAAGACCTCCACCAACTGCGCTGTCAGATTAGTCGGGCATTATCGGCCTTAAAAATGAAGTTAGGGCCAAATGCACCCCTGAAAAGTCGCACATCGGGAGCAAGGCTGTTTCACAATAAACATGTAAATGACCTGATGCTCCCTACATCTATTGGAACCTCTGTACAGTGTTCAAGTCATAACATAACTACTGATACCTCAAGAGCGTGTTCTGTCAATGTATTGTTGGTTTTAGTCAAGTTAGGGCTTAAATCATTCTCCTCATAAACTGAACCGAATCATATTGGATTTTGCTAATACGGTAGGAGGGTGGAAAGTGGCAGGGTGAATGAAGAATAAAATTCTGCTTTATATATGTGCGGAGAAGAGACTGAAAAGAAAAATGTTTGGAAAATGAGGATTTTTTTCTGACCATCAAAGTTATACAAACCTCACTGTTGTTTGATATTTTTCGGTGAGAACATAGAACACCTTCTCCGAAGAGTCTAACACATTTGTCTTCATTTACAGAGCACATGAATATCTACGTTTCTTCAGAATATGAAAGCGTTATGAATAAAATATAACAGGTGCTAGCTTATGAGGGTGAGTAACTAAAGCCGGCCGCGGTGGCCGTGCGGTTCTAGGCGCATCAGTCCGGAACCGTGGGACTGCTCCGGTCGCAGGTTCGAATCCTGCCTCCGGCATGGATGTGTGTGATGTCCTTAGGTTAGTAGGTTTAAGTAATTCTGTTCTAGGGGACTGATGACCTGAGATGTTAAGCCCCATAGTGCTCAGAGCCATTTGAATCATTGTAACTAAACTGAACTGTGAATAAGGGGTAGAATAATGTTCTCGTCATTTAGGATAGCTTACAGGTATCTCTAGGAATATCTACGTTCGCGAATGCGCCTGACATCAGAGGACGTGAATCGATACAGATGGTTTTTGTAATTTTTTTGTAATTTTTTGTATATAGCTTAGTTCAGCAATTTGTGGGCTAAATGTACTAGTAACCGAAGCATGAAAGAGAGAACGTTACTGTTTTTAAATAACAGCGAATGGCCTTATCCGTTGTAAAACGTCATTAGGCCACCGAGTGCGTTTGTATTTATTTTTATATTGGGACACGGACATATATTGGTGCTAATGTCCTTAATGGACACCGAAAATTTCTTTGAAAATTGAAAACAGCAGTATCCAATTTCGTAACAAGTCGGAGGACGTTATACAACGAAATACGAGCGCAACTGTCATGTACAATTCCAGCAACGAGAGCTGTGCGCTGAATATCGGAGTGAAAGAAAGCGAGGTACAGGCTGTGTATAATATTTTCCACGTGAAACTATACTATTGCATACGACAACTAACGGACGTCTGTGTAGTAAATTCTAGTTAATGACTACTTAACACACAGCACTAGAAGTGCATAAGCAAATTATGTAACTACGCCATCGGCAAATTTTTTGTCCCAAAAGCAAGCTATCACTTACTCATCAGAAGGAACACAATAACGGTAAGCATTTCTCAGTCTAGTCGGAATCTAAGGATCGTCTCCACGAATAAAAATAAACGGGTCTTTGTTCGTCTGTCTTTAGAAGCATCCTCATCGGCCAGGGGTACACAGTACTTTATACGATGTGAGACATAAAAGTTACGAAATTACGCGAATTTAAACTATAACGTCTTAATTAGATCTTATCTGCACCGTCTTCTTGAAAGTAGTCCTTTTTGGGAACGTGTGCACCGGTTCCAACATTTCTACCACTTCTGGATTGCACCCCGAAATTATAGTACTTCGGTTATTTCAAAAGATCTGCTCACTGTAAGCTACAATTAGAGAAAACAGTTTATTTTACAAAATACTTTTACAGAACTTTAATATAGTCTGCATTCTCGCTTACGCTAGCTTATCAACGTTTTGTCAAATCCAGTATTCTGTATGGGAAACCTTCATTGTTGAACAGACACTGGAAGCTTCATCAGGTTATCAACACAATCAGTTGTTCGTTCTATTTGAGGTATTAATCTTAGACTTGTGGGCTCATATCAGAACTATATGGTGAGTGGGGAAGTCCTCCGCATCTGTAATTAACTGTCGAGCGTTTCTCTCTCTGGTAGGGCAATATGCGGTCTTGAATTTTAGTGCAAAAAGAGGACGCCAGCTGCAAGTACGTAAAGCCTTCTTTGACGACATTTTGTACAAACAGCTTATAGTGCGCACCTGTCAGGAACGTCTCCTGGGGCACTCTGTTATTTTGTATCTATGACTCCACTCATGTCACACGCAACGATCATCATTATTTTCACCTTTAATTGTTGGCGGCGGAATTTTCTCGGGCGTAAAGAGGCATAACTTTTCCAATGTGACGACTGATACTTCACTTCTGGCTCAAAATATGGTATCAAATTTCATCAATTGCCAGAATCCTTTTCAGAAACTGTTCTTCTTCTGTTAGATAACGGTGATGCAATTCTTCTTCTACTATTTTGCTACCTGCTTCTTCACTCAGATCATGTGGAACCCATCTGGCAGCCACTTCTCTCATCTTTAACTTTTCACTTACGATTCAGTGACCTGAAGTGATGGATATTCTGGCCTCATACGCAACCTCCTTACAAATTTTCGTCAATCCTCTCTCGAAATATTAGCAATGACCTGAAAGATGCAGCCTGTTGCAGTTGGTGGCCTTCTTTCCTTGGGTTATCCTCAGTGCTTCACGAAACTTGCAGACCATGGTGATACTGTGCTACGATCCACAACTGTACACTATTCCCAAATGCCTGTGGGTTCTATCCACGTATGGATTAGATTTTTATGTAGGAACGCTGGTCACTGTATGTAATCCGATCTGTCACGGTTTCAGCTTTCAGCTTTCATTTTAAAACTGATTTACTCACGACATACCGAGCGAGGGGGCGCAGTGGTTAGCACACTGAACTCGCATTCGGTAGGACGACGGTTCAAATCCGCGTCCGGCCATATTGATTTAGGTTTTCTGTGATCTCCCTCCATCGCTTCAGGTAAATGCCGGGATGGTTCCTTTGAAACGGGACGGCCGAGTTCCTTCCCAAATCCTATGGTACCAATGATCTAGCTATTTGGTTCCCTCCCCCAAATCAACCAACCAACCAACTCACGACACAGCCATGCGAACCACTAAACACATCCACGGTGGTCACACCTAAATTCTCCCTCTCAAGTGACATGAATTTCAACTTGATCACGCCGGCCGCCCCATGCTCAGTGTGTAGTACGGGGGAGTGTTGTATCTATAGGACAGTGAAACTTGGAAGAAAAGACGTTTCCGAAATGTTCTGCTGCTCTCTATCCTGTGAGACATGAGGTTGTGTTTTTGCAGCATTAATAAATATATCGCTTTCTACATATTTAAGTACTTCTTATTGGAAATATTTGGAATATATTATTAATTCTTCAGGATCAGAAATTTCCTTTTTCTTCATCGTAATAGGTAAACTGTCTATTACGGTACCCCGGCTCTTGTATGGTCTTCCAACATTTCTTCTAATAGAGACCCTATACCTGGAATCTTTTACCGCCCACTTAGATTATGTGTTTCTTTCATTTTCTCCTATATGCTTTCCTTTTCTCGTTCTGGTTATATATTCTTAAATTTTTCAAGGTATCCTCAATTCTTTTACGGTCTTCTCTTGATCCTATTTCCTCCACTCTTAGAAATCTCATTTCTTGAGCCTTTATACTACTTTCTTGGTGTCGTTTGTAGCCCAGGCTTCACTTCCATGCCGGCCGGAGTGGCCGAGCGGTTCTAGGCGCTACAGTCTGGAACCGCGCGACTGCTACGGTCGCAGGTTCGAATCCTGCCTCGGGCATGGATGTGTGTGATGTCCTTAGGTTAGTTAGGTTTAAGTAGTTCTAAGTTCTAGGGGACTGATGACCACAGCAGTTGAGTCCCATAGTGCTCAGAGCCATTTGAACCATGAGAAGATAAAATACTGGGCAATAAATGTGTGAATAAATACATTGTACTAGCAGGAATTAAAGGTTCAACATGCATCCTAAGAATAACAGTAACTGCTTTTACAAACAACTGCAAGTGATAATAAACAGATACAACTACATCATTTTAAATTAACACATCGCTAATTGACTTTATTTTTGTTTATTTAATAACGACTCAGGGTACGGCATTTTATGCCATTTTCAAGTGACTGAAATTAAATAAACAACAGTCCAGTTAAATGGTGGTGTGTTCATTTAAAAATTATTCTATGACCGTTGCTCAGCAACATAAAAAACAAGGAAGTCAGACTTTCCTTACGAGACATCTCAATGATAAATTGGAAATATGCCAATTCCAAAAAATTGTATGCACATTTGGAGAAAAAGTTTGCAATGAAAACGGCAAGATACTGCATGGGTTTTCTAACTTTAATCATATAAAAATCACCAATGATTCCTTTAGGAAGAAAGACATACAAAAATTCACCCGGTCAGTACGAGGATATAGATTTATTACAGGTTGTATCATAATAAATGAGGGATTTCTGGACGTATTAGAGGTACCAGAGCTTATCGAGGAGTGGATATTTAATGAGGTGACTTCTTATTGGTGCCAGTAATTGACATTTATGCAAATTGGAGAAAACCGAAGAAACCATTTAAAGATCAAAAGGAAGAATAAGTTCTCAAGGTTTACCCTTCAGAAGATAGCAGCAAAAGAGATATCTCCCAAAATCGGATGACAAATTATACTAGCAGATTTGGAAGCTCAAGTAGACTTGTAAGAAGAATGGATAATATAAAAATAGCTATGTCAAACGTAGCTAATGGGGTTCTAGCGAAGAACATAGAAAAGGTACAGGGTGTTTCAAAAATGACCGGTATATTTGAAATGGCAATAAAAACTAAACGAGCAGCGATAGAAATACACCGTTTGTTGCAATATGCTTGGGACAACAGTACATTTTCAGGCAGACAAACTTTCGAAATTACAGTAGTTACAATTTTCAACAACAGATGGCGCTGCGCTCTGGGAAACTCTGTTGTTGTTGTGGTCTTCAGTCCTGAGACTGGTTTGATGCAGCTCTCCATGCTACTCTATCCTGTGCAAGCTTTTTCATCTCCCAGTACCTACTGCAACCTACATCCTTCTGAATCTGCTTAGTGTATTCATCTCTTGGTCTCCCTCTACGATTTTTACCCTCCACGCTCCCCTCCAATACTAAATTGGTGATCCCTTGATGCCTCAGAACATGTCCTATCAACCGATCCCTTCTTCTGGTCAAGTTGTGCCACAAACTTCTCTTCTCCCCAATCCTATTCAATACTTCCTCATTAGTTATGTGATCTACCCATCTAATCTTCAGCATTCTTCTGTAGCACCACATTTCGAAAGCTTCTATTCTCTTCTTGTCCAAACTATTTATCGTCCATGTTTCACTTCCATACATGGCTACACTCCATACAAATACTTTCAGAAATGACTTCCTGACACTTAAATCAATACTGGATGTTAACAAATTTTTTTTCTTCAGAAACGCTTTCCTTGCCATTGCCAGCCTACATTTTATATCCTCTCTACTTCGACCATCATCAGTTATTTTGCTCCCCAAGTAGCAAAACTCCTTTACTACTTTAAGTGCCTCATTTCCTAATCTAATTCCCTCAGCATCACCCGACTTAATTAGACTACATTCCATTATCCTTGTTTTGCTTTTGTTGATGTTCATCTTATATCCTCCTTTCAAGACACTGTCCATTCCATTCAACTGCTCTTCCAAGTCCTTTGGTGTCTCTGATAGAATTACAATGTCATCGGCGAACCTCAAAGTTTTTATTTCTACTCCATGAATTTTAATACCTAATCCGAATTTTTCTTTTGTTTCCTTTACTGCTTGCTCAATATACAGATTGAACAACATCGGGGAGAGGCTACAACCCTGTCTTACTCCCTTCCCAACCACTGCTTCCCTTTCATGTCCCTCGACTCTTATGACTGCCATCTGGTTTCTGTACAAATTGTAAATAGCCTTTCGCTCCCTGTATTTTACCCCTGCCACCTTTAGAATTTGAAAGAGAGTATTCCAGTCAACATTGTCAAAAGCTTTCTCTAAGTCTACAAATGCTAGAAACGTACGTTTGCCTTTCCTTAATCTTTCTTCTAAGATAAGTCGTAAGGTCAGTATTGCCTCACGTGTTCCAGTGTTTCTACGGAATCCAAACTGATCTTCCCCGAGATTGGCTTCTACTAGTTTTTCCATTCGTCTGTAAAGAATTCGTGTTAGTATTTTGCAGCTGTGACTTATTAAACTGATAGTTCGGTAATTTTCACATCTGTCAACACCTGCTTTCTTTGGAATTGGAATTATTATATTCTTCTTGAAGTCTGTGGGTATTTCGCCTGTTTCATACATCTTGCTCACCAGATGGTAGAGTTTTGTCAGGACTGGCTCTCCCACGGCCGTCAGTAGTTCCAATGGAATATTGTCTACTCCGGGGGCCTTGTTTCGACTCAGGTCTTTCAGTAGTACGATATTTTCCACATATCCACCATGCGTAGCAATAATATGGCGTAGTCTCTGAATGAAATTACCCGAAACCTTTGACAACGTGTCTGGCGGAATGGCTTCACATGCAGATGAGATGTACTGCTTCAGCTGTTCAATTGTTTCTGGATTCTGGCGGTACACCTGGTCTTTCAAGTGTCCCCACAGAAAGAAGTCACAGGGGTTCATGTCCGGCGAATAGGGAGGCCAATCCACGCCGCCTCCTGTATGTTTCGGATAGCCCAAAGCAATCACACGATCATCGAAATATTCACTCAGGAAATTAAAGACGTCGGCCGTGCGATGTGGCGGGGCACCATCTTGCATAAACCACGAGGTGTTCGCAGTGTCGTCTAAGGCAGTTTGTACCGCCACAAATTCACGAAGAATGTCCAGATAGCGTGATGCAGTAATCGTTTCGGATCTGAAAAATGGGCCAATGATTCCTTTGGAAGAAATGGCGGCCCAGACCAGTACTTTTTGAGGATGCAGGGACGATGGGACTGCAACATGGGGCTTTTCGGTTCCCCATATGCGCCAGTTCTGTTTATTGACGAAGCCGTCCAGGTAAAAATAAGGTTCGTCAGTAAACCAAATGCTGCCCACATGCATATCGCCGTCATCAATCCTGTGCACTATATTGTTAGCGAATGTCTCTCGTGCAGCAATGGTAGCTGCGCTGAGGGGTTGCTGCGTTTGAATTTTGTATGGATAGAGGTGTAAACTCTGGCGCATGAGACGATACGTGAACGTTGGCGTCATTTGGACCGCAGCTGCAACACGGCGAACAGAAACCCGAGGCCGCTGTTGGATAATCTGCTGCACTAGCTGCGCGTTGCCGTCTGTGGTTGCCGTACACGGTCGCCCTACCTTTCCAGCACGTTCATCCGTCACGTTCCCAGTCCGTTGAAATTTGTCAAACAGATCCTTTATTGTATCGCTTTTCGGTCCTTTGGTTACATTAAACCTCCGTTGAAAACTTCGTCTTGTTGCAACAACGCTGTGTTCTAGGCGGTGGAATTCCAACACCAGAAAAATCCTCTGTTCTAAGGAATAAACCATGTTGTCCACAGCACACTTGCACATTGTGAACAGCACACGCTTACAGCAGAAAGACGACGTACAGAATGGCGCACCCACAGACTGCGTTGTCTTCTATATCTTTCACATCACTTGCAGCGCCATCTGTTGTTGAAAATTGTAACTACTGTAATTTCGAAAGTGTGTCCGCCTGAAAATGTACTGTTGTCCCAAGCATATTGCAACAAACGGTGTATTTCTATCGCTGCTCGTTTAGTTTTTACTGCCGTTTCAAATATACCGGTCATTTTTGAAACACCCTGTAGATGACTATGGATTTGGACACAATAGATGGAACCAGCAATTACAGAAAAATAAGAAGTTTTCAATGTCTACATAAATACACAATCCCAGAAATAAAAACTGTAAGGAATATAAATAAAAAAGAATTAATGTAATATACATAACTCGGAAAGTGCAACAGAATCATGGGAAAGCTTTACTAGCAATACAGAGCATGATTTACATGGCAGACAAACTGTCGCTTTAAGATTCATGAAATCACTCAATAGAAAAGAAAAAGATCGTATACATATCAATAATATAGGAGAGAACGAGAGGATTGCTCATTATAAAAGAGTTATGTTATAATGATACTTTAATTCAGACGTTTCCTAAACTAAATGACACTAACGACCTGGACGATACTGATATGAGAGAAATGACGGAAGCTCTAAAAACTCTAAAAAGTAGAAAGGCCACTGATTTAGATGTTATTATTCTGGAACTGTGGAAATCGAGCGATATTCTTATCTGGAACTGTGGAAATATCGAGGGTTAGTTTTACATCTAATGCTTCTTCACATCTGTAATTTATTGCATACAATACTGAAGAGATGTTCTCAATTTCAACGCTTTTAAATTTCAGCCGAGTATATGTTCCTAGGTATACGACCATCTTCTACCGTGGAAAACGTTTTTACATGTGGAAAATTCTTAATTCTCTGTTATAATATTCGTAATATCAGAAAAGACCACAGCACATATAAAGTATGTGCCGTCATTTAAAAGCAGAATAAGAAATATTAGACTTCTATTACAGTGTACCAAGACGCAACTCTCTACTTCAATTTGAGTCTCTTCCAATGTATTAAATCATCGTTGCTTGATTTTGATTGAGAAAGAGGAAGAAGAGGAATAAATCACAGGAGAAAAGGGAAAAGTAACATGGGGTTGCATCTTGTGAGTACGGCGATGGGGAACAAATGTCATTCTGTTCTTAGCCAAAAGTTCCCGTATAGTGCAGACAGCATGTGACTGCGTTGTCATGGGATGCCAAGTAGTTCGTAAGTTACTTCCGTAGACCCTATCTCCTCATGTCCACCATCAAACGTCTCAAAATGCTGGCTGGAATTACCTTACTGAGATTACAGATCAGAGCGACGAACTTTGCATGAAGAACCACACAAATAAAAATAATATTTATAAAAAAAACAAGTATTTACTGTTACTCTTGTCAAAATTTCTTTGGCAGAGGTGAAGAGGGACTCCTCCATTTCGACGACTGCTGACCAGTTTCATAGTAATAACCATAAACCATATATTGATATTAAATTTTCATCGTTTTGAAGCAGTTGTTTAAATTGCCTGGAGATTGTGCTTCTGATTGTCTGTAAACAGTCATGGCACAAATTTCTTTGCAATATTTCTCCCCTAATCTCCTGACAGGGTACGTTCATAGGTATAGTAACATATTTCCAAGCTGATGAGATAATGAATGATCTTCCTACGAGCTTGCAGAATCAGATACGTCACATTCTGGACATTTTATGCTGTGTTGTGCATTGTTTCCCAAACCCTAGATCAACGTGTGGTGTTTGTGTGTGATTTTAACGGAATTCCCAAGTTTAATACAAAACTCTAGTTATACTCCATAAGGTCGTGTTAGCATATAGATGTGGAAAATCAGCTGCTAAATAATCGTAGAAATTCATAGTGGAAACCTTCAGCTGCTGCTAGTTTAGCTCGTAGACCATTTTCAAGTGGAGGAGGTTTGAATGGCAAAATATTACATCATTACGCAAGCGATTACAAGTTTCTGTTGGAAACCAGCCATAGTATTGTTGTATTGCTGACAAATTAACTGACCTCGGTCGTAATTGTTTGCATCTGGTGTAGCATTCCTGCTATTTACGCCTGTTAAGCTTGAAAACGGTCTATGGCCGAAACTAGCATTACTGGGCAAAATAAAAGCAACTAAAGATCAGTCATCCAAAAAGCCGTAAACTCGCCGAAGGGCGACAGAGAAATTTTGCACACAAACAGCTAATCATACTAACAACTAACTCGCATCCACTTGACTCACAGATGCTAGAGGTATGTGTGGGGAGACATCTACTGGTACTTAAGGGTAGTCGTATTGATTTGCGCGCCAGATTCACATTTCGTAAAAGTTTTTGTATCCACTTAAACGTTTTTAGGGGCTTCTGAGTGCAATATGTCATAATATGGAACATTGTCTGCACTTTTCACAGTTTTGAGTCTGATACTGGAGCGCTTACTGTTATCCACTGATCGCGATTGGTGGTGAACAGCTAGATGTTGTCTCCGCAAGCTACTTCCTACAGTGCGTGGTGGACGATAATTTGTAGCAGAACAGAAATTTTCCTTCTCGTACCATTCGCGGACTGATCGAAGGAAAGTCAATTGTCCGTATGTAGAAGACAGTGGCATAATCTTTGTTATTGTAATGATTACTATACGTTCTCCTCCCTGTTAACTCTAATAAGAGTTCGTTTTGTTCTCTTTTCGTTTTATTTTTACCTTTAGGAACGCTGAATGTGTGGTGGTGTCCGAAGAACCACGGCGCATGTCAAAGTTGGTATCTCACTACGGAACCACAAGTAAAGGCTGTCGATGTGTGACGCAGAAGCAAATGGGAGACATAGACTAGAAACGCCTGCGAGAGTTTCCTTACTCACCGCTGCTGGATGTTTATTGAGAGCAGAGTGCAGCGCTGCTCACCAAACTTGTTAATCATAGCTTACCACGACGGCATCCTATTATTTCAGATCCAGCAGTGCGAGTTGGATTAGAAACCAGAACTTTATCGACGTTTGTAGTCAGTTGTACACTGAAATGTGACTATGATTCTGCATCGAACAAAGTGAGAAGTTCTACGGTTCAGCAACAATAACATATACGTTGTGACTGTCCTTCTTTCTGTGTTCGATATTAAGTACTCTATCTAGTCTGCTTCCTCTCCTCATGTGTTAGGCAGTCTATCTTGTCCTCTTCTTCTCTCCAGGTATTAGGCGAAATTGCCTGTTACGGTACCCATCGTTTTCGGTATCTTCCTCTATCTTTCCTTCCTTGGCCTCACCGTGGACTACCACGTTAACGTTGGTTCAGAGGTTTGATCGACTGAGCTATGTTGACGTGATCAACGTAGCTGGCAGGGTCACCCATGCCAGACTGGTCAGTTGGTCAGATTCCAGGCGAAGTGTAGTCCCTATAGAGGGCTCTCTTCTTGGGGGTATGTGGGTGGCAACCACATGGGCACACTTCCTCTTACTTGTATCAGGTATCTTCTGTTTTTTGCTTTTCTGTCGGCCTCCCTTAACCAGCACTTGTTTTTTCGACCCCTGCGATATTAAATTTCGAGGCCTGATGGTGTCTTTCATTTTACTTTTCTATCTTGATGGTCAAAGTTTGGCAGGGGATCAGGGAATCTGTGCAGGCTGCCAATACCTGTTCAGAATCAAAACTCTGAGAAACGTCCACTGAAATTTGATGAATAAATCAGAGATTGAAGAATTCAGGGTAGCTCTGCAAACAGACACTACTCCCTCGTCCAGTCATTAGTCGAATGACCTCTGCTCAATGTGTGGCGTACAGTGGCCTTACATTATGTAGTTAACTGGAAAGGATGAACGGCGAGTTTTCCGTGGTCTTTAAATAACAAGAACATATCGGCTGAAAGGGGATAACCCGGAAAGAAAAGCGTGGCCCTCTTAGAAAGTGGTTTGCGCAGATGGCTCGGAAACATAACGGTCTCTATCTAGTTCAAGTTTTAATGAAGTGATCTAATATTTTTTGTGTTGTAATATCTGCTTGGTCTCCTCCAGCAGTAAATCTAGAACGCAATTACAGAATGCATGTGCTGCTTATTCATTGGCACCAAGAGCTATTCTACTAGTTTCATATTCACGTGAACATTTACCTACCTCGAGATTTTTAAGGGAGCACTCATGTGCTTTCCTACTTCGCCTCATTGCTGAAGAGATCTCTACTATGCATTTCTTATTTTATCTCATGTGAGATTGTTCTGATTACAACTAACTATAAGAGGATATTATGGGTGTTATGATGTTTGTAGAAGGAAAGCCCTTCCGTTTTTATCATTCAAGCCGTACTGTGTGTTAGTACAACGCTGACCGTGTTCTTAGATAGGTGAAAGAAAACCGTCCATTTCCTACTATTCATAGTCTAATTTACTGTAGTTAATTGGTAACCTAATAGGGCAATGGGAACATGCAGCTATTTAGGTGAATTAAGTAGACTTTTTTGTGCCAGTTCCGTCACATTTCGTAGAAATATATTTCGATTATGTAACTTTATTAATAACAAAAGAAGGATCAGCATTGGTCGTTGGAGCAGAAGCCTTTTTTTCTGACCGATCGAGGTGGCGCAATGGTTAGCAAACTGGCTTTGCGTTCGGGAGGACGAAGGTTCAAACCCGCGTTCGGCCGTCCTGATTTAGGTTTTCCGTGATTTCCGTAAATCGCTTCAGGCAAATGCCAGGATGGTGTCTTTGAAAGGACACGGGCGACTTCCTCCCACATCATTCCCAAATCCGATGGGACGAATGACTTTACTGTTTGGTCCCCTTCTCCGAAATCGACCAACCAACCTTTATTCTGTAGAATATCGATTTCAGTCACTGTATGACCAGTATCTGTGCTAGTATAAAACCTCTGTGGACACATAAATGCTAGCAATATCTGCACATATCAATGAAGAGTACTCGTCAGACCGAAGGTACAAATGCAACTCCCGATGGGCTCCCCATTTATGTAACTTTTATATTGTCATTACTATTCTTAAGGCATCAATACTTCATTACGTTACAGTCAAAACAAAAATAAAATTAGTGAACCTACCGTTAAGTGCTCACTTCTTTGAATCAACTAAAAGCTTATGTAATTTACGGGGTATAATCTTCTACAGTCCTGTTTGTAGGGTGATAATGAAGTAATGGCCCAATGACTATTCTCGTACATGTTTCAAGTCACGTTTATGTACCCACCTGTACCAGACTGGTAGTTACCCTGTTGTTTCTGCTGCCTCTTTGTATTTCCAAGGCGCAGCCACTGCTCGTCGGAACACCAGTCACAGTGGTGTTTTCATTTCAATCGCAAAATGCATGTTATGAATGTAACAGCATCAAACTTTTGTTTTTCTTTAATACCCCATCCCTTTGTTATAAGCCCCAATACGAGCGAAAGGTCTTATTCGTTTGGTTTCGCAAAAACGAACAAGAGAGAGATACAAAAATTAGACGTGGGACGAAACGGGGCCAATGGCTGAGCAGTCTCGTGCGCTATGATCTACTCTATGAGAACAACTCTGGCGGTCCATTTGAGCTAGCGCGTGCAACTGTCTGACTGATTAACTTCGAAGCAAATTAACTGGGAAACAACTTAACGTATCGCATTTTCTCAGTCCAACCTACCCTGGAACATCCTTACTAGCTTTTGAGACTGTTCCTGACAGCCATGTATAAATATCAGAAACTTATGTAACAATCTCGATGTTGTTGACCGTTACACGGTGGCTAGCCGGCTGAGGTGGCCAAGCGGCTCTAGGCGCTACAGTCTGGAACCGCGCGATAGCTACGGTCGCAGGTTCGAATCCTGCCTCGGACATTGGTGTGTGTGATGTCCTTAGTTTGGTTAGGTTTAAGTAGTTCTAAGTTCTAGGGGACTGATGACCTCAGCAGTTAAGTCCCATAGTGCTCAGAGCCATTTGAACCATTTGAACAACGGTAGCTAAGGGAGGTTCAAAATAGCTCTGAGCACTATGGAACTTAACATCTGAGGTCATCAGTCGCCTAGAACTTAGAACTACTTAAACCTAACCAACCTAAAGACATCACACACATCAATGCCAGAGGGAGGATTCGAGCCTGCGACCGTAGCAGTCACTCTAAAATGGCTCTCAGCACTATGCGACTTATCTTCTGAGGTCATCAGTTCAAATGGTTCAAATGGCTCTGAGCACTATGGGACTCAACTACTGAGGTCATTAGTCCCCTAGAACTTAGAACTAGTTAAACCTAACTAACCTAAGGACATCACAAACATCCATGCCCGAGGCAGGATTCGAACCTGCGACCGTAGCGGTCTTGCGGTTCCAGACTGCAGCGCCTTTAACCGCACGGCCACTTCGGCCGGCGAGGTCATCAGTCACCTAGAACTTAGAACTAATGAAACCTAACTAACCTAAGGACATCACACACATCCATACCCGAGGCAGGATTCGAACCTGCGACCGTAGCGGTCACGCGGTTCCAGACGGAAGCGCCTAGAACCGCCCGGCCACATCGGCCGGCAGCAGTCACTCTGTCCAGGACTGAAGCACCTAGAACCGCGGGGGCCACAGTGGCCGGCGGCTAAGGGAGGGAAGCAAGGGACGAAGTGCCATACCACTGGTGCAGACAGAGCAGAGTGTGGTGAACTACCCAAGCGACCGACCAACTATCCACAGTCAGATCGAGAGAGTTTTACCTGTAGCGGGCGTGGTAGGCTGCTTGCCCTTTCTGTTATAGAGCTATCTTATTGAGACTGTATTCCTTTTCCAACAAATCACTTTGGCATAAACGCCTTCATCTTTCCTTATCTATATCCTAAATTCATTGCCTAACCTGTCACCCACACTGCTAACTTACCCATGCCGTGTATGACCTTGCGGGATTAGCTCTCTCTGAAGAAAGATTAATGCGGAGACATGGCTAAGCCTGGGGGATTGTTTCCTGAAATCATTTTGAAGCAACAGACATATTCCGCCGCTTTTAAGACCACAACATCACTCTGTGCTGTACGCCAGATTCTTCCGGAGCGCCACTGTTCTTGGATTGTGCTTTCGCCAGCATATGTTTTCTCTACAGGAGCATAAACATTTTTGACGATGACGTTCCGGTCCGGGAGCTGAGCTACATCCCACCGCTACCCCGTCTCGTGTTCCGCACAGCCCGGTGTGGCAGTAAAGTTCCCGGCATATTATCCGTCCGCCGCGGCAGCCCTAGGTGGCCCCTGAGAAGCTACGCGTTCGCCACTTTACTGCGGCCGTAATTGAGAAATACGAAGACACTCCCCTGGCAATTGCGGCCCTGGAACTGCCCTGGAAGTGGGGCGGCGCGGCGCTGGGAGTGCTCCCTTTGTGACGTAAGGCGCTTACGCAGTTTTGCGAGACAGTCCGGCCCTCGCGTCCTTTGTGCCCGCGTCCCCACAGTCCGCTTGACGGCCACTCTGCAGTGTTCCGGAAGTTTCGCGGCAGAATGCAGACGTACGGGTCTACTGAACAAAGTTGTCAACATCAGTTCACGACATGAAAAAGAAAAATGCGCCAAGATACAACTAATACCAGCTCCCCCACATAACAACCCCCACCTCCTCCCACCGTCACAAATTCTAATTCCGAACTACCACACGAGCCGAGTCATTGAATGCATTATCCTACTTAGCCGTAGTTGTGTCCGGCTCTTCGAAAAGCGCGCCAGGCGGAGTGCTTTCGCTTCGCGTCTAGTGTTTGCGGTGGCGCTTTCGATTTGACGCGCAGTTCGGATCGCGTGACGATCGAGGAGTATGTACTGGGCGATGACCGAGAGAGGTGGTGGCGCGAGCGGGGGCCTGCTGTTCGGGTCGTCAGGTTTTCAAGTTCTAGTGAAGTGTATGAGATTCTTCACCAGTGGTTTTGTTGGGGTCGTCCCACCACAGTTTTCGTTTGCCTGTCCGCGGGAATGTGGTAATGGCTTCTTGGTCGGGCCGTTTTCATCCACACCTCGATTGGGTAATTTAGGTCGGCGTCGCCGGTTACTGTGGTTCGGAGTCTGTGCAGGCACCACCCTTGCTACATCTTCTGGTTTTGAGTAACTCGGGAAGGTGGGCCCCTATACACGTGTCACTCCCTCACCGAGCAAAGGTTTTTTTTTTTTTTTTTTTGGGAACTGCCTTTAATGTGAAGGTATGTGTGCTGGCTTATTTACATTTATCTTGTAACAAATATAAGTTATGTTACTGGCGAGAGACAACTATTTTTTGCTTAGTACAAGCTAGCTATTTAAAGTGTTTTTGGAATTGTTCTCTTATTGATGTAACAAGTTTAAAATCTTATTGTTAACGTCACACCTTATAATATCCTTTACATAGAGCTATTTTTTTAAAAGAGTTTTTTACTGTTGTTGTATATATATATATATATATATATATAAAGTAAACTACATGAGATACAATGTGACAAACGAACAGGCGTAAAATGGACCGAAGAACGCAAGCAAGATCACAGCCAGAAGATGAAAGAAATATGGGCAACCAAAAAGGCAATCAAGATGAAGCCGAAGACAGAAAGCCGACAAGAAGCATGGACAGAGGATCGGAAACAGAAACACAGCGAGCGAATGAGGGAAGTTTGGGCAACAAGGAAGGCAACAAAAGGAACTGGCCATGTAGTTTAGTCCTAATGCGCTCTTTAAGGGCAAAACACCAATTTTATATATATATATATATATATATATATATATATATATATATATATATATATGTGTGTGTGTGTGTGTGTGTGTGTCAAGTTAAAATCTCATTACTGGCAAGTTGTTAATTTCATACCTGGTAATCTCCTTTTCATAATGAAAATTGTCAAGCTATTTGAAATTGTTTTTAAATTATTTTTTTAAATAAATTCCAGAATTAAAAATTTATTACTGAGAAAGCCTTTTAAAATAAAATATAAGCTTATCAATGTGTGTTTTTTTCACCAGCACCCCCTGACCCCTACGTCCACGATAACGTTTTTGGAATAGCATGTGTACTTAAGTTGTTGTTTGTGAATCGCCCTAAAATACGGTTCACCTAGATCTACATCTACATGATGATGCGAAGTGCCACTACGGTTACTGGCTACCGTTCAAAACAGCCATATCATAAAACCTTGATGCAGAACGCCTCTCTTGCTGCGTCTGCCACTCTTTACTGATCGTCTCTGTGACGCTTCCGTGATTACAAAATGAACCTCTAACGAAATACGCCGCTCTTCTTTGGATCTTCTCTATTTCCTTTATCAGTCCTTTCTGGTACAGATCCCATACTGACGAGCAATATTCAAGTAATGGTAGAACGAGTGTTCTGTAAGCTACTTCCTTCGTTGACCGACCACATTCTCTGAGGATTCTTCCAACGAATCTCAGTCTGACATATGCGCTACTCACCATAAATTGATAATTTAATAATAAAGAGTTTATTTATTCTTCATCCACCCCAACCAGATATTATCGTTAAATATAGAAAGATTAGCTAAAAGTGGTTGTTCCGTTTCAAACCGCTCTGCAGGCGTTCTCCTAGTTATTTCATGTAAGTAACTGCTTCCAGTGATTGTTCTGCAATTGCGTAATCGTACCATAAAGGTAATTTCTGGCTGTGTGTTCGCAATACGTTACATTTGTTTATGTCGGAAGCCAATTGATATTCCTTGCACTAAGCGTCTATCCTCTGCAGTAATTTCTGTATTTCATTATAACATTCTAACGCCGTTACTTCTCTGCATACAAAAGTATCATCCGCGGAAAGCCTCATGGGACTTCCGACGTTATCTTCCAAATGAATTACGTATATTGTGGAGTGTTATGATCCTATAACACTCCCCTGGAGCACGCCCAACGTTACCTTTACGTCTAAAGACTTCTCTCCGTTCACACTGACATGAAGTGTTCTGTTTTCTAGAAGTCTTCAGTCCAGTCACGCAGCTGGTGAGATATTCCATACACTCTTATTTTGTTCCTTAGGCGGCAGTCCGAAACTGTGTCGGATGCCTTTTAGAAGTCAAGAAACACGAGATCCCGCTGGGTGCCGCTATCTACAGCTTTCCGGGTCTCGTGGACGAATAGAACGATTTCGGTTTCACACTATCTTTATTCTAGGAACCCACGCTGTTCCAGAAGTCTTATAATATGTGAGCATAGAACACGTTCCCGAATAGTAAAAACACTCGACGTCCGATATTTATCCCTACTGCTCATGGATCTGTTCAACGACCCTGCCTGAAAACGGAAAAAAAGACGTGGTTTTTTTCCAATCATAGGAAACATTTCACTCCTCCAAAGACCTACCGTATGCAGCTGCTACAGGAGAGACTAGTTCTCTTGTTTTACGTATAATCGTACTAGTAATACACCAAGTTCAGTGACCTTCCTCCGTTGAGTGATTTCAGTTGATTTTCTGTGCAATGGACACATATTTCTATATCGTCCATTTTGTTGTTAGTGCGACGATTTAAATGACGCACTACAGTGCGGTTGTCTGTAAATCTATGTATTAGCTCATATCTCTCGTATTTTCTCTTTGTAGTTATTAACAGAAAAGAGGAAGGTCTTAAACTATAAAATAAATTGGATATCAACGTTGCTACTTTAGACTGACGATTGATTACTTTCAATCGAAAATGTAGACAATACCAGCGAAAATCTCGTAGCCGACGTCATGTGATAGACTAAATGGTTCAAATGGCTCTAAACACTATGGGACTTAACATCTGAGGTCATCAGTAACCTGGACTTAGAACTACTTAAACCTAACTAACCTAAGGACATCACACACATCCATGCCCGAGGCAGGATTCGAACCTGCGACCGTAGCAGCAGCCCGGTTCCGGACTGAAGCGCCTAGAACCGCTCGACCACAGCAGCCGTCAAATTGTGGGAAGGTCTTATGGGACCAAACTACTGAGGTCATCGGTCCCTAAGCTTACACACTACTTCATCTAACTTAAACTAACTTACGCTAAGGACAACACACACACCCATGCCCGAGGGAGGACTCGAACCTCCGACGGAGGGAGCTGCGCGGACTGTAACGAGGTGCTTTAGACCACTCGGCTACCCCGCGTGGCGCTGTGATACACTGCGGTGCCCTCTGCATTGCCTATATATTCGGAGCTTCGTCTCCATTTTGCCTCTGAAGATGTGTCCTGCGGTCGGAGAGGAAATGTTAGGAGATAGTTTTACACATCGACCACTGCCTAATAGCTCGGAAGTTTTAAGTGATGTCTTAGTAGTCACTTCGTGAGGCGTATTTTGCAGAGAGTAATATGTTGGTCGAGTCTCCGCGGAACGTACTCTCCCGGAGTTTCAATAATAAACATCTCAGTGATGCACAAAGCCTGCCCTTCTGACGTCTGCCACTGGATATTCTACGTGTTGACCAACTGGCCAAATGGAGATGCACGATGAGGCATCTTTAAAACTCTGTCAGATTGCAGTACGTATTTCGCGAGCAGAATGAGTTGCGGCACTGTCGTGGAGCAAAAATAGTGCCTTTGGCAACTTCCCGCCAGCCTTCGTCCTGACAACGTCCCATAACATAGTTACCACAACACCGTGGAAATCTAAAAACTCCTCTCCCGATGATGACCCTTGACTGATTTTCACTTTTCCACTATCATCGAGCCCCAGAGCCTCCGCTCCTCGTGCGGTTCCCTGTTCTTCAGAGAGAGTTGTTCTGAGTCTTCAGTCTTCATCATTCAGACTTTTTTTGGACTTGCTGAAAGCGTCAGCGCCACCTACTCTCTGTGTGATAAGATGGTGCGCATGGCCGGACACTTCCTCCCGCCCAACACAGATCATTGCAGCCTTGTTCAGCTTTAAACACAGAAAACGAATTACCTTATCGGCGTCGTCAAACAGTTTTACTCAAGAGGCAATTAGGACTTTGGGGCGACGCCTCTGGCTGTATGTACAGCGATTTTATTATTAATTGCTAAACTTGTGAGCTTCTCACTATAAATTTTTGCATGAAATTTAGCCCAAATATACCTCACACTCTCTAAAAATTCAACCTGTCACAAAAACTATATACCTATTAACTGTTAACCAACTTAAATTCGTATGCTAACATTTGCATAAACAGAACCTTACCGTGTCTGGTCTGAATACAGCTTGTCATTATATTAAATGTGCAACGGACATAATACAATTATCTTGCCCTAATCAAAATTTCCACTTATCTCGCGTCTTCACTACATTGTTGCAGATTTCTCAAAAGCAAAAAAGCAAACGGCAAGCAGCAGTGGCTAAACTGGATTTCTATATCGAAATAAAATATTCAAATAGTATTCAAACTGTTGCCTGCCACATGGTACAACGTGATAATGCGTAATTATAAACTTTCCTTAAACAGTGGGATGGAGAAAGTAACTATTGAAATGATATTCCAAGACAACGATTTCAGAATGAAGTATGTATTCAAAAAGATTAAAACGTCTCATGAGCTTCGTATATAACACTGGTCTGAACAATATTGTGCTTAACAAATTGAACAATGATTTGAAAAGAGTACAATGTTAACAGAGAATTTCAGCTTAATGTGTGGCCCAGGGAAGTGCGGTGATATTTTTCTCAGCTGTGAGCAAGTTAACTAGTGGACAGTAACAACTTCAACAAATTTTGTGCTCAGTGCTGCAGTCTTACCCCAAAATTCTTCTCTTCGGAAAATAACATTATTTGGAATTTACTCCTTTCGCCTTTTCATATATACGTCATATTTATCCTTGCTGTTCCTTACGGTAAATCTTTCTTCATCCGCCAGAAACAATCATAAGTCAACACAGCACTACTAAACACATCCAACACTTGACACTCATCAACTAAGAGTGTACCAGACTGCGCAGAGACAAGACTGTGTCCTAACAAGACCGAAGATTGCGTAACAGTAACATGACTTGTCCTCTCTCTGACGTGCACATCGATAAGTTAAAGAAATAAAAACGATAACACATTTTCAATATTTCGCGTGATTATTGACCGAATTTAAGAATTTAAGATGCTGTCATAATGAACTCATTAAGGGATATAGATGTTAAAAAATAAACACAAGTAAGACAAGTAGTACAAATATAAATTCTGTGTTTGTCTTGAGGCGGCGTAAATGATGGCGAGGAAATACCCGTTCTCCGTTCATCCAGTATTTGAGAAAGAGGATACTTAGCGAGTTCCAACAACCATAATGCATAATTTAATACCTTTTCTAAACTTCTTGTCACTTGCTTGCTTGATTCCAAATACCTAACTCTTTGACAAACTGAATATTGGCCTCTGTCTCAGGTTCTTCGACCGACGTTCATCTAATGAATTTTCTGACGTTTCGCCAGCACGAGTGGCTGGCATTGTCAAACCTTCACCCTCCATTGCCGGTGGTGAACTGGAGCCGAGCTCGCGCCCGCAGACTATATGTACCTGGCGCGCCGACATCCGAGGGCTTCTCCGCGGTCATTTCCGGGGCGGTTCTCCTCTTGCTACCTGAGACGGTCGTTCGCTGCAGTACGGGAAGCCAGGATCCGTTTACCTTAAGGCTTTCCTCTTTCTTGTTCAAACTGTTCGCGTGTTTTTGTATATCTACAGCTTCTCTGAGCTAGCTCGTGTGACAGTGCTTCTCTACAGCTGGAACTTCCGTGTCGGGGAATTTTATTACGTGGTCTGTCTTACTTAGTGCGTGCTCTGCCACGGCCGATTTCTTCACGTGCCCCAACGTGCAACGTCGCTTATGTTCTTTGATCCTGGTGTTGATTGATCGTCCAGTCATTCCGACAAAATCTTTTCCGCATGTGCATGGTACACGGTATATTCCCGACATTTCAAATGGGTCCTTTTTCTCCTTTGCCGATCTAAGACACTCTTTGATCTGCCTTGTCGGTTTGAAAATTGCCTTTACGCCATGTTTTCGCAATATACGGCCGTTTCTGTCCGTCACTCTGGGAATGTATGGCAGAAAGGCCGTACCCGACATTTCTTTTTCTAATTCCTTACTTCGCCGAGTGTTTGGCTCTGTTACAGTTCTAATATCATTTGTGGAGTACCCATCGCTCCTCAGAACACTTTCCAGGTGATGCACTTCACGTCTGAAGTGCTGCAACTCACATATTTGTCCTGCTCGCGTTACGAGCGTATTAATCATGCCTTTTTCTGGCTCGGGTGGTGGTTTGATAATTTATGCAGGCATCGGTCCGTGTGTGTCGCTTTTCGATACACTCTGTGTCTCAGGTTTTCTCCATCCCTTGTGATCAGCATATCTAGAAATGGCAGTTTTTTGTCCTTTTGTACTTCCATGGTAAATTTTATGTTGGCATGAAGGCTGTTCAAGTGTCTTAGGAAGTCACCAAGCTGTTCTTCACCATGGCTCCATACAACGAAAGTATCATCGACGTATCTATACCACACTTTAGGTTTGCAAGTCGCCAAGTCCAGTGCCTGTGCTTCGAATTGTTCCATGAAGAAGTTGGCCACCACTGGACTAAGAGGACTACCCATGGCGACGCCTTCTAGCTGTTCGTAGAAATCGCCATTCCACGTGAAATAGCTCGTGGTGAGACATGCATCGAAGAGCTTTGTGATGTCTTGAAGGAAAATGGAACCGGTGTGCTCCAGAGCGTCACTGAGTGGCACTTTCGTAAACAAAGAAACAACATCGAAGCTGACCAGGATGTCGTTTGGTGCAAGTTTTAGTTTCTTCAGCTTCTCAATGAAATGTCCTGAGTCTTTTATGTATGTGTCAGTCTTCCCCACTTGTGGCTGGAGCAGTGAGGCCAAGTGTTTTGACAGTTTATACGTCGGTGAACCAGGAGCGCTAACAATCGATCTTAGTGGAACGTTGTTCTTATTGATCTTGGGTAATCCATACTGCCGAGGTGGTAGGGCTTCTGTGTTGCGCAGGTTTCTCTGTATGTCCATCGGCAGAGAAGACGCCTTGATTAATCGATTCATATTCCACGTGATACGTTGCGTCCAATCTGTGTTTAGTTTTCGGTATGTCGTCGGATCTAATAGGTCTCGGATCTTTTGCTCATAATTCTCGGTCTTCATTACGACGGTGGCATTCCCCTTATCGGCAGGCAGTACCAATGTACTCTCGTCGGCGTTGAGATTCTTAATGGCTTGTACCTCTTCTTTCTTCAGGTTGCAAGCTGGTGGTTTTGTTCGGAGCAGTATCCTGGCGGTTTCAGTGCGTTCTGGCGAAACGTCATTAAAATCATTAGAGAACGTGGGCCGAAGAACCCGAGACAGAAGCCAATATCCAGTTTGTCAACAAGTGGCCACGAAAGCCTTAACAATTTTGTGCCTAACACTTTAACTCATTTCTAAACCAATGATGTCTGAAGTAGTTTCGTACACGGAGCTCGATTCTTTAAAGAATTGGTGATTGCTTGGTACCTACTGAAATCATCCTCTGAGTAAATCAGCATGACATCGGAAAAGCCAATTCTTGGTGTAATCAGCGATAATACACTTAAATGTTCCTGAAGAATGCTCTGAAAAACAAACACTAGTTAATACTATGTCATTCATGTTATTAATGCCTGCTTCAATGGAAAAGATGAATATCTTGCCGGAATATGAGTAAACGTTAGCCTTATCTTCACATACTCTTTACAAGAGAAAGACAAATGGAAAAGAGGCAGATGGAAAAAAAAGATAAGATAACTGTTTATTATTTCAAAAGTAAGCGCCACGACTGTCAACATACTTAACCCACTGTGAGACAAGAGAGCCAGTGTCTTGATGGAAAAGTGTTTGCGGTTCCGTACGGAGTCGTGATTCTCCCCAGGCGGGCACCTCTTCGTCCGAAGCCAATCAATGGCCACGAATGACATTCTTCAGGGCTACAAAAATAAGCATGGGGTTGGATCGGGACGTGTAAAGGCTTCCCAGCGAAAGTTCTGCAGCGTTTAGGAAAGAACGTTGGCAACACGTGGACGGGCATTAACTTTCAGCAGAATGATACCATCCGTCAACATTCCTGGCCGTTCGGAACTGATAGCGAGCTTCACATTTTGTAAAGAGTCCACGTTGTTATCATCCACGCAATTCCATAAATGGCAGAATAAGGTAAGTGTAAGAACTATCTCACAATCAGTGTGAGCGGGCCAACATTTTGTCAAGGTTGTTTCGACTATGCAACACAAGTTTGGCTGGAAAGCCTTTCCCCATGCGATTTCAGTTCTTTTGGAGCCCCTTCGGACGGAGAAGTGCAAGAGAGCTGTGAATCGTGGCCCCGCAGGAGACCGCAAACATTTTTCAATGAAGGCATTATGCTCCTGTCTCACAGTGGGCTAAATCTATTAACAGTTATTGCGATTGCTTTTGGAACAATAAATAGTTTGCTATATGTCTCTTTTTCATTCTACTGCCCCTATATATTGTGTGTCCTAATTCTAAAAGTTTCGTTGAAAAGTAAGATTCTACGACATTTTGCTCTAACAGTAAGATTCTACGACATTTTTGCCCCTAATGTGCTCTAGAACGGTAGATGATATGAAAGAATTCGTGAAGCATTCCAGTAGCTCTTAACTGAACAGATAGTTTGGTGTACTCAAAATACACAATAATCTCAAAGCAAGGTGGAAGAGGGTTTTACACGCTTATTATGTAAACGGGAATGAAAATGTGTGATATTTTCCATTCTTTTATCTCTGCTAAAATTATAAACAATGTTAATTGACACATAAAAGTGTTACTCAATATTTTCCGTCATTGCAACAAGCAATACATCCATGATCTTAAAAAGTTTGTTTCTTACTTAACCGCTACTCAAATCGTCAGCTCCTGGACGCGTTTTTTTTTTGAAGGAATTCCCGAAACTGCTCGAAACAAGTATTGTAAACGAAAGGGTTGAATTTTTAGAGCTATTTTTCCCGGAATTTTCTTTTCGCATGCCCTCACGTGAAATTCTAATGCATGATTTCTTAATTCTTCAGCAGCGACCAGGAATTGTAAGGTTTACCGTTCTTCTCGCTTTTATTGGTTGGCCAAGAACATATTTTGTCAGAAAATGTCGAACCCAGAGATTGTAAGAAAGAAAAAAAGAACTGTAAAGTAACTCTGAAAGACCCCGTGCAACAGCTTCACCGCTTACAGCTCCACGTTGCTTGTGCTGTTGTCCTCGTTGTTGGCTGCAATGTTATCCTCAAAAAGGCCAAAGCAAGTTTCGCCTAAGCTTAAAACGTGACAGATTGCGAAGAGGATACGTCTGTCGTCTTTATTTCCTTTTGGCCACCTCTGTGTCGCCCTCTCCCACCCTTCGCTCCTTGTGTCCTGTTATCACCATTTCCAGCTAGTGTGCTCTTGCAGAGTGCTAAGCTCCTTGATCCCGCCTTTTCCGTATCGCTGCGGGCCGTCCGTTCACCCTCGTAGATCTTGCCAGCACAGCCGTTGTGTGCAAGACGTGCCAGTAATGCCTTCCTATTCTATATCTGCGAGAATTATATGGAATTTTTCTGTCCCTGTAAATCCACATCAAGCTAAGGTAGACAAGGATGTGGGAGATGCTCTAAACTTAGGGATTCTACTTGATAAAGTCGTCGATAGTATAGGTTAAATTTTTTAACGTGTTCTCAGTCGTTATACAAATGTGTTGATCACACCGATACGCCAGTATTGTCTAGCATTCCATATTCTTTTGTGATTGGTGTAAACTCTTTCAGACATATAGGTCTTTGACACGGATACGTATAAAAGACTGGCGATTGTTACTGTCCTGAAGTTTCCTTCGTTTCAGGAAGCAATGAAGAGTTTTGTCATAATATGTATTCAAAATTGTAATGTTGCCTAATCTTACCAAATAGCCAGCATAAAGAAGCAAGATTTGGAAATGGACATGGTATTAGCACTTGAGTAGTGTATCTGTGTCACCGACGTCATGACATATTTTACATCTGATGATTACACCATGTTTGTTCCATACGATTTATCCTGTGTCTTCTATACGCATTTAGCAGTTCATCATTACACAGTCTGCTTTAAAGGTTATGGCCATAATTAATTATTTGCGAGTTTTCTGCGACCTTTCCTAAGGACTATAATAAAGTGCTACTAAAATGATTGCGAATCCTTCTCCACAGTTAATGTGTCCAGGTAACGCGCAATGTCAGCATAACATATATGATAGACTAGTCACATTCTTTAGCTTGACTCAGCAAAAACGTGTACTGTTGTTAACAGGAATGGGACCATGTTCAGACCATTCTTAAATGGAATAATTATCATTTATCGGAAGAACTGGTCACATATGTTTGTGGTGGAGTTGAATCTTCACCGAAGTAATTGCATGTAGTGACTGACTGCTTTGAAAACTGCTGAACTGTACGTGTCACTAATATGTTACGTGCGTACCGACAATATATAGAGACCAAACTATCTGTTATCAAGGACTATCTTCCTGTATAGTTTAAGGAGGCGACACAAAGTCTGAAGTCAATTTAGTCATTACATACGAGGGCAGTTCAATAAGTAATGCAACACATTTTTTTTCTGAAACAGGGGTTGTTTTATTCAGCATTGAAATACACCAGGTTATTCCCCAATCTTTTAGCTACACAACACTATTTTTCAACGTAATCTCCATTCAATGCTACGGCCTTACGCCACCTTTAAATGAGGGCACGATGTTTAATAAACTCAAGTGGCAGACTCTGCAAGAGAGGCGCTCTGCATCGCGGTGTAGCTTGCTGTCCAGGTTTCGAGAGGGTGCGTTTCTGGATGAGGTATCGAATATATTGCTTCCCCCTACTTATACCTCCCGAGGAGATCACGAATGTAAAATTAGAGAGATTAGAGCGCGCACGGAGGCTTTCAGACAGTCGTTCTTCCCGCGAACCATACGCGACTGGAACAGGAAAGGGAGGTAATGACAGTGGCACGTAAAGTGCCCTCCGCCACACACCGTTGGGTGGCTTGCGGAGTATCAATGTAGATGTAGAATGTAGATGTAGATGTAGATGTATGCCTGCACGGTACCATTCCACTGGTCGATGTCGGAGCCAACGTCGTACTGCATCAATAACTTCATCATCCGCGTAGTGCCTCCCACGGATTGCGTCCTTCATTGGGCCAAACATATGGAAATCCGACGGTGCGAGATCGGGGCTGTAGGGTACATGAGGAAGAACAGTCCACTGAAGTTTTGTGAGCTCCTCTCGGGTGCGAAGACTTGTGTGAGGTCTTGCGTTGTCATGAAGAAGGAGAAGTTCGTTCAGATTTTTGTGCCCACGAACACGCTGAAGTCGTTTCTTCAATTTCTGAAGAGTAGCACAATACACTTCAGAGTTGATCGTTTGACCATGGGGAAGGACATCGAACAGAATAACCCCTTCAGCGTCCCAGAAGACTGTAATCATGACTTTACCGGCTGAGGGTATGGCTTTAAACTTTTTCTTGGTAGGGGAGTGGGTGTGGCGCCACTCCATTGATTGCCGTTTTGTTTCAGGTTCGAAGTGATGAACCCATGTTTCATCGCCTGTAACAATCTTTGACAAGAAATTGTCACCCTCAGCCACATGACGAGCAAGCAATTCCGCACAGATGGTTCTCCTTTGCTCTTTATGGTGTTCGGTTAGGCAACGAGGGACCCAGCGGGAACATACTTTTGAATATCCCAACTGGTGAACAATTGCGACAGCACTACCAACAGAGATGTCAAGTTGAGCACTGAGTTGTTTGATGGTGATCCGTCGATCATCTCGAACGAGTGTGTTCGCACGCTCCGCCATTGCAGGAGTCACAGCTGTGCACGGCCGGCCCGCACGCAGGAGATCAGACAGTCTTGCTTGACCTTGCGGCGATGATGACACACGCTTTGCCAACGACTCACCGTGCTTTTGTCCACTGCCCGATCACCGTACACATTCTGCAAGCGCCTATGAATATCTGAGATGCCCTGGTTTTCCGCCAAAAGAAACTCGATCACTGCCCATTGTTTGCAACGCACATCCGTTACAGACGCCATTTTAACAGCTCCGTACAGCGCTGCCACCTGTCGGAAGTCAATGAAGCGGGAATGTTTGAAAATATTCCACAAGAAATTTCCGGTTTTTTCAACCAAAATTGGCCGAGAAAAAAAATGTGTTGCATTACTTATTGAACTGCCCTCGTACTTTACATATTCAAGGTAATTGCTACTCGCAGTAACTCTTAAGAAAAGCTAGGATATCTTCATTGGATCTGCCGATCTAAGACAGCAGTTTTTTTAAAACCTCTGATCGGTCGCGAAGTTAAAACCACAGTGAAAAACTGATTTTTGTGCATTGCCCCGGTAAGTCTGTCGTTTACGTCAAAATGTGTGGGAATTCCTAAGGGACCAAACTGCTGAGGTCATCGGTCCCTAAACTTGCATATTACCTAAACTAACTTAAACTAAGTTATGCGAAGAACAACACACACCCATGCCCGAAGGAGGCCTCGAACCTCCGGCGGAAGCGGCCTCGCAATCCGTGACATAGCGCCTCTAACCGAGCGTCCACTCCGCGCGGTCGATTAGATCAAGCTGCACATCTCAGTTCTGAGCATGCCCGGAGCACGTAAAGACTCTTAGAACAATGGAATCACGAGCCAAGTGTGCAATGTCTGCTGAGGGAGGGGTTTTGCCTTATTTCATGCAGCCCACATAATGCAACTGTCATGTGTTTCGCCTGTCGCTTTGGCCTAACGGTTCTAATCGCTTCAGTCCGGAACCGCGCTGATGCTACGGTCGCAGGTTCGAATCCTGCCTCGGGCATGGATATGTGTTATGTACTTAGTTAGGTTTAAGTAGTTCTAAGTCTAGGGGATTGATGACCTCAGATGTTAAGTCCCACGGTGCTTAGAGCCATTTAAACCATTTGAACCTTCATGCCTTTCCTTCTTCATGACAATTCTCAGGTGCATACTGAAGGTGCAACAAAAACGTTCTTGCAGTGTCTTTGTTAGGAGGTTTCTGATCACACACTATTCATTGCGTGCGTGGCTCCCTCTGATTCTCGTAGCTTTGCTCACATGACCGGCTGACTATGAACACAGGATTTTGTTACAGACAGTGATCCGCAGACCAGCGTAGGGAATCGACGGAAAGCAGAGGAAGCTCCCTCCCATAATGAGGTTATTGATAAGTTGCTACAACACTAAAATAAAGTCAAAGCGGCAATTATGCAGAGAAGTATCGGAAGAACATGGCTAAATGAGACAAATGAAACCTTTTCGTTTTTCGCCGTCGTTACCATTTCGTGATTGATCGCAGGTACAAAGAAACAGCCCTCCTAGAAATCGTTTCCGACACGGTGAAATGGAGCAAGATTTCTGAATTTCTCAGAATAGGAGGTGTAAGTTACAAATTTGAACATGGCTGACGTTCGCAGAAATCGTATACACAAATTTGAAAAATATATAAAAATCTGCCAACCGGTTGCATAGGTTTTCTATATACCTTGACCAGGTTTCGTCACCTCTAAGTGTGACTTCATCAGAAGGTAAGGCAATTACATGAATAACATATCGTCAAAGATCACTGTACATCTTTGACGATATGTTCTACATGTAATTACCTTACCCTCTGATGAAGTCACGATTAGAGGTGACGAAACCTGGTCAAGGTATATAGAAAACGTATGCCACCGGTTGGCAGATTTTTACATATTTTTCAAAAAAGGTATGAGTTACTTCGATCTATCTATTGAAGAAGTGAAGAATATACTTAGACGGAATAAAACAAATGAAAGCAATGAAATTCGCGAATACATTACTCTAGGTAACATTTTTAAGGGGAGACGGAAGGCAATTTTGTCCCTATTTTGCCAATGCTATTTTACCCTTTGAATAGGTACACTTTGTAAGAGAACTATAAGTGATAATACAATGAAATTTTTACTGCATATGTATAACATATATGCCTCAATTTGAAAGTAAAACGAGCATAATACCTCTTATGGTATTGAAGAAAAAAATTTTATTCTTTCACTAGAAAAATTTAACGTTTTTCTACATTAATTATTATAAAACAGTTTCTGAGTGTTTGGTGGTTATCTATTTAGTTGTAATAACGTAATACCATCTGCAGTACTAATTGATCAAATTTCATGTTTCTAACCCCATTAGTTTATCAAATAATGGTACCTGAAATAAAAAAAACTAGTTTTGAGAAAAATCGATTTACAGTTTAATATTGCAATTGTAGTGTAGTTATTGATGGGAATTACTTACGACTAATATTTACCTGCACCATACTGAGCATCATCTGAATCATACTGATCATCTTTTCTTCTCTTGGTCCCTCTTATTTTCTGTCTGGCTTCTTTTGTGCATTTTAAATTAGCAATATTTGCTTTGCGGATTCTCTCTTCATCTATTTGCACCTAGAATTTTGCTGTATTTCCATTACATTTTAAGCCCAATAATTCCAAAACATCCAGTTTTCTAATCACACCATCATTGAAGCATAAAATGGCATGAAAAACATCAAATTTTAGGGTTTTAAACTGAACAAATACAGTTTTTGGTAACCGGTTCCAAATGATGGAATTCATATAATCATTTAAATTTTGGGTTTTCCCATGAAGACATTTCTTTATCAAGGTATCTTTACAAAGGTCTGTAAGTATGATTTTAATTTCATACATTACTGATGAAAATATGAAATAATATGTGTTGTTGAGGTCTTCAGTCCTGAGACTGGTTTGATGCAGCTCTCTATGGTACTCTATCCTGTGCAAGCTTCTTCATCTCCCAGTACCTACTGCAGCCTACATACTTCTGAATCTGCTTATTGTATACATCTCTTGGTCTCCCTCTACGATTTTCACCCTCCACGCTGCCCTCCAATACTAAATTGGCGATCCCTCGATGTCTCAGAACATGTCCTACCAACCGATCCCTTCTTCTAGTCAAGTTGTGCCACAAGCTCCTCTTCTCCACAATTCTATTCAATACCTCCTCATTAGTTATGTGATCTACCCATCTAATCTTCAGCACTCTTCTGTAGCACCACATTTCGAAAGCTTCTATTCTCCTCTTGTCTAAACTATTTATTGTCCACGTTTCACTTCCATACATGGCCACACTCCACACAAACACTTTCAGAAAAGACTTCCTGACATAAACAAATTTTTTCTTCTTCAGAAACGCTTTCATTGCCATTGCCAGTCTACATTTTATATCCTCTCTACCTCGACCATCATTAGTTATTTTGCTCCCCAAATAGCAAAACTCCTTTACTACTTTAAGTGTCTCATTTCCTAATCTAATTCCCTCAGCATCACTAAGGACATCACACACATCCATGCCAGAGGCAGGATTCGAACCTGCGACCGTAGCGGTCGCGCACTTTGTCTTTTCGTACATTGTCTTATATCCTCTTTTCAAGACACTGTCCATTCCGTTCGAATGCTCTTCCAAGTCCTTTGCTGTCTCTGACAGAATTACAATGTGATTGGCGAACCTCAAAGTTTTTATTTCTTCTCCGTGGATCTCAATCCCTACTCCGAACTTTTCTTTTGTTTCCTATATTGCTTGCTCTACATACAGTTTGAATAACATTAGGGATAGGCTACAACTCTGTCTCACTCCCTTCCCAACCACTGCTTCCCTTTCATACCCCTCGACTCTTATAACTGCCATCTGGTTTCTGAACAAATTGTAAATAGCCTTTCGCTCCCTGTATTTTACCCCTGCTACCTTCAGAATTTGAAAGAGAGTATTCCAATCATCATTGTCAAAAGCTTTCTCTAAGTCTACATATGCTAGAAACGTAGGTTTGGCTTTCCTTAATCTTTTTTCTAAGATAATTCGTAGGGTTAGTATAGCCTCACGTGTTCCAACATTTCTACGGAATCCAAAATGAACTTCCCCGAGGTCAGCTTCTATCAGTTTTTCCATTCGTCTGTAAAGAATTCGCGTTAGTATTTTGCAGCTGTGACTTATTAAACTGATACTTCGGTAGTTTTCACATCTGTCAACACCTGCTTTCTTTGGGAGTGGAATTATTATATTCTTCTTGAAGTCTGAGGGTATTTCTCCTGTCTCATACATCTTGCTCACCAGATGGTGGAGTTTTGTCAGGACTGGCTCTCCCAAGGCTGTCAGTAGTTCTAATGAAATTTTGTCTATTCCGGGGTCCTTGTTTCGACTTAGGTCTTTCAGTGCTCTGTCAAACTCTTCACGTAGTATCATAACTCCCATTTCATCTTCATCTACATACTTTTCCAATTCCATAATATTGTCCTCAAGTACATCGCCCCTGTATAGACCCTCTATATACTCCTTCCACCTTTCTTATTTCCCTTCTTTGCTTAGAACTGGGTTTCCATCTAAGCTCTTGATATTGATGCAAGTGGTTCTCCTTTCTCCAAAGGTCTCTTTAATTTTCCTGTAGGCAGTATCTATCTTACCCCTAGTGAGATAAGCCTCTACATCCTTACATTTGTCCTCTAGCCCTCCCTGCATAGCCATTTTACACTTCTTGTCGATGTCATTTTTGAGAGGTTTGTATTCCTTTTTGCCTGCTTCATTTACTGCATTTTTATATTTTCTCCTTTCATCAATTAAATTCAATATTTCTTCTGTTACCCAAGGGTTTCTACTAGCCCTCATCGTTTTACCTATTTGATCCTCTACTGCCTTCACTATTTCATCCCTCAAAGTTCCCCTTTCTTCTTCTACTGCATTTCTTTCCCCTATTCCAGTCAATTGTTCTCTTATGCTCTCCATGAAACTCTGTACAACCTCTAGTATAGTCAGTTTATCCAGGTCCCATCTCCTTAAATTCCCGCCTTTTTGCAGTGTCTTCAGTTTTAATCTACAGTTCATAACCAATAGATTGTGGGCAGAGTCCAGATCTGCCCTTGGAAATGTCTTACAATTTAAAACCTGGTTCCTAAATCTCTGTCTTACCATTATATAATCTATCTGATACCTTTTAGTATCTCCAGAGTTCTTCCATGTGTACATGTTTCTTTCATGATTCTTGAACCAAGTTTTAGCTATGATTAAGTTATGCTCTGCGCAAAATCCTTCATCTTTCATTTCTTAGTCCCAATCCATATTCACCTCCTGTGTTTCCTTCTCTCCCTTTTCCTACTCTCGAATTCCGGTCACCCATGACTATTAAATTTTCGTCTCCCTTCACTACCTGAATAATTTCTTTTATCTCATCATACATTTCATCCATTTCTTCGTCATCTGCAGAGCTAGTTGGCATATAAACTTGTACTAGTGTAGTAGGCGTGGGCTTCGTGTCTATCTTGGTCACAATAATGCGTTCACTATGCTGTTTGTAGTAGCTTACCCGTACTCTTATTTTTTATTCATTATTAAACCTACTCCAGCATTACCACTATTTGATTTTGTATTTATAACAATGTATTCACCTGACCAAAAGTCTTGTTCCTCCCGCCACCAACCGCGAGACCGCGACGGTCGCAGGTTCGAATCCTGCCTCGGGCATGGATGTGTGTGATGTCCTTAGGTTAGTTAGGTTTAAGTAGTTCTACGTTCTAGGGGACTGATGACCACAGCAGTTAAGTCTCATAGTGCTCAGAGGCATTTGAACCTCCTGCCACCGGACTTCACTAATTCCCACTGTATCTAACTTTAATCTATCCATTTTACTTTTTAAATTTTCTAACCTACCTGTCCCATTAAGGGGTCTGATATTCCTCGCTCCAATCCATAGAACGCCAGTTTTCTTTCTCCTGATAACGACGTCCTCTTGAGTAGTCCCCTCCCGGAGATCCGATTGGGGGACTATTTTACCTCCGGAATATTTTACCCAAGAGGATGCCATCATCATTTAATCATACAGTGTAGTTGCATGCCCTCGGGAAAAATTACGGCTGTAGTTTCTCCTTGCTTTCAGCCGTTCGCAGTAACAGAACAGCAAGGACTTTTTTTAGTGTTACAAGGCCAGATCAGTCAATCGTCCAGACTGTTGCCCCTGCAACTACTGAAAAGGCTGTTGCCCCTCTTCAGGAACCACACGTTTGTCCGGCCTTTCAACAGATACCCCTCTGTTGTGGTTGCACCCACAGTACGGCTATGTGTATCGTTGAGGCACACAAGCCTCCCCACCAACGGCAGGGTGTATGGTTCATGGTTCATAATATACAAGGAGTAAAAGAACGCTGTGCATTATCTCTGCATGGCGCAAAAAGGAAGGCGTCGCTTTTAAATGCCAGACTGTACAGAGCGTCAGGGAAACCATCATATGTCACGAAAAAATTGTCGCATTTATATAAAACAAAAACTGTTTCACACAGGGAAGACCAGGTATTTCAAATATGCTAAAATCTAAAAATCGAATTTTTTAATCCCATTTGCCTTCCGTCTCCCCGTAAGTGATAAACACTGCAATATCACTGGTTAATGTAAGGGCGAGATAAGCCATGGAAAAGCTTAAATCACATTTATAAACGGTGTAACCACCCGAATGCTGAATGCAAGCATGCAGACGTGCATGCTTTGTGTCATACAGGTACCGAATGTCAGTTTGTATGATGGAGTCTCATGCCCGTTGTACCTCGTCGGTGAATACAGGGGCGGCAAATGCTGGTGTGCATGATGCTGGATTTGTTCGATGATGTCCCGTACGTGGTCGGCTGGAGACGAGTCAAAGCAACGTGTTGACACGCCGTAGAGCATGTTGGGTAACAACAGCGGTATGTGACAGAGCGTTATCTATTTGGAAAACATCTCGTGGACTGCGGTTCATGAATGGTTGAAACGCCAGATTGACGTACAATTTTGCAATCAGGTGGCGGAGAATAACCACAAGAGTACTCATCTGTCACATGAAACAGCGCTCTCGGTGTGTGACCCGTTCGTCTAGCTTGCAGACCGGTAGTGGGTACGTCCTCAACTGGGATCCTTCTAACCAACAGACGGTCATCACTGCCACCGAGGAAAAAACCAGCTTTTATCAGAAAACACAACAGACGTCGACCCCGTCCTCCAATGAGCTCTCGATTGACACCACTGAAGCTGCAAACGACTGTGATTTGGTGTCAGCGGATTGCACGGTGCTGGGCGTCTGGCTCGGAGCTGTCCTCGAAGTTACCGATTTGTAGCAGTTCGTTCCGTCAATGTGGTGCCCACTGCTATTCAGATTGCTGTAGCGGGTGCTGTACGATGCGACAGAACAATACTCCGAACACGACGGTCTTCGCTCTCTAGAGTGCAACGTGGCCATCTTGCGACTGTTCATTCTCGTGGCCACCGCTGCCAGCATTCATGTACAGCGGCTACATTCCTGCCAAGTCTTTCTGCAATTTCACAAGAGCTTCTCGTGGCCCTACTGCATGACTCGTTCACAGTGTGGTGTTAATAATGGCGTCATTATCGCCTAGAGGGCATTTTTGTCTTACATCAATTCACCATGCCCTATCTCAAAGGTAACGTTCACGACCGTTCTAGTCTATATTTAAAGCAAACCTGACTTGCATCGTCATAGTGGAGCTAATAGCTCCACCCTTATACGACTGGCGCAAAATCTGAATAGACATCGTCTTACAGATGTAGAAACATGCCTACCTACTTTCGTTTGTGTCGCACAAATTCGTATAGATGTTGCGACTTTTTTTCCGTCAATATATTAAAATTCAGAAACAGGATTAAACCTGAGGCTAAAATGATAGAAATTTAAAGATTCGTTTATGACATTGCTACCCATTGTCAAAATGAGGAAGAATTACAAAATCTGTTGAACTGAGTGAACACTTTAACGGGAAACGGGAACGGAATGTGGGCTTTGAGTAAAAAAAAAAAAAAAAGGATGAAAGTAATGAGGAATAGTGGAAATGAGATTTGCTATAAAAGAATCAAAATTTGATGCTACCAAGATGACGAAGTGAAGGAATTCTGCTATCTTGGAGGCAAAGTAATGGTTGAACGTAACGAGGATATAAGAATCAGACTAGCACAGACAATGATGACTGGCCTCGTTAAGAGAACTGTGCTACCATCAAACAGGTGTCTTAATTTGAGACAGAAATTACTGAGAATATACGTTTGTAGCACAAAATTGTGTGGAAGTGAATTATGGACTGTTAGAATTCCTAAACGAAGAGAATCGAAATGTCTGAGACGTTGTGTTACACAAGGATGCTGAAAATTAAGGATTCTTCGCAAAATAGGTGAGGGAGTATATAAGTGGTCAAAACTGATTAAAAGAAGGAACAGAATAATAGGATATGTGTTCAGATGTGAAAAAATGAATTTCATAGCAACCACAGAGGGCAAAACCAGCAATTGAAGATAGCTATTGGACTATATCCAACAAATAATTAAGCATGTAGAGTAAAAGTGTTACTCTACGATGAAGAGGGGACACACCAGCAGACGTCGTGTCGATCTGCATCGAACCTGCCCGAAGAATGATGACCAAAAGAGGAACAAACATTATTTTTCTCATCAGTGAGTCACTTATGTTTCCGAGTTCACTGATGCATGCTTATGGAGTGCCACCTAACACGGAGGTGGCTCCTCGAACTGCTAGTGCTCTAAAATGCTCATCAGCTAGTGGCCGGCGAGAAGAAGCGTAGTGTTAGTGGCATAGAGTTGCTGATTACCAGTCTCGCACCATTGTCGTACGTTTACTTCTGAACATTTCCGTATGGTCTGCTGGAGGGTATGCGACACTCGTTATAATTCGGTAGAATGATAACATTAATCTGAGGGGGACCACCCTGTGTGTTTCGAGAGGAGCAGAATTTTGTTTCGTTTAATGATGTTGTTAAGCATATTTGGTGTCCTTTTGTAGACCAGGCAGCGAGTACACACAATAGCAAAAGTCGCAGCAACAGAAAAGGTCGGTCGTTCGCCGAGATATTGAGGATAAAATGGAAACAAAAACTCGGCGGAAACCCGAAGCACATCATTAACGCATCGCACTGATCAAACTTGATAGATCGAATTTTTTGTTGTTGTTTTACTCAAGGTCGTGAACCACGTAACTTCACGAAAACGAAATCAACGTCAGTTCTGTCACGAAAAGGGGGTAGAGGGTGAACGTTACGACAGCAAGTAATGTGAACCAACATCAGTAACGACAGACAAAGGCAGAAACGTCTTTTGTTTTACTGAACCAAACTGCCAACAGCTTGGTACAAATATGAAATATGCGTTCAGAGAAATCCTTGTACTTAAGTCAGTGTCTTGCCTGTCTGCCTGACTAACATCGTCCCCTATCCCAAACCGCTAGAAAGAGAAACTTGAAATTTGGCGAACGTGTGTATCTTATACAGTTGGCGTCGTTTAAGAAGGGATTTTTCGAAATTTCAAACCTAAGGGGGTGAAATAGGCAATGAAAGGCTTCTTGAAAGTACGTCGCCATTAAGGTAATTTTGAAGCTGTAGCTAAGAAAACTGGTATATGGTTTATCGAACGGAAAATAAAAAAAGTATGTGTTTCGGCATTTTGAAAATTCAACCCTAAGGCGGTAAAATGTGAATGAAATTTTTTTTTCTGAAAATAAATAATTGCCGAAGAAATACTAAAGGATTTTAAGGCTACACAGATGACAGTTGGTATTTGATTCGTCGGTTGAAAATAAAAAATAAATAAATAAATACGTGTTCTAGTGTTTCTGAAATTTAACCCGTAAGGGAGGTAATAAGGGATGAAAATTTTTAAGAAAATATTTCGTTCCATGGAAAGATTTTAAAGCCAAGTTTATAATAATCTGTATTGCAATTCTCCGTTAGATATAGAGAAATATTTACTAGGGGATGAACGTTGCTATGGAAATATCTCTACAAGAAAGCAAAAGACGTGATTACCAGAAAGTTTGACTCCAGCTGCCTTTTGGTCAGAAGTAATTTCGAAAAAGACATGCGTATATGGCTTTCATTAGGGTGAAGAAGTTAGAAGGGGGTTTCAGTTTGTGAACATCATTAAAATTCGGTCAAATCTCTGCACACCATACAGCCTACGCGAGCGAAGCAGCGGGCACTAAGCTACTGTAATACAGAGGGCGATGTCCTGACTGACTCACCAATGCCCAGCCCAAACCGCTAAGAACAGACACCTAAATTTGCAGAAGGTGTTCACCTTACACTGTAGGCGTAGTTTAAGAAGGTACGTAACGAAATTCTACCCCTAAGGGGGTGAAACATGGGATGAACATTATTTCAAATTATGTCGCTATTAAGGCAATTTTGAAGATTGACACACAAAAGCTACTATTTGGCTTCTCGGTCACAAATAAAGAAATTCGTGTTTCAGCGTTTCCCAGGGGTATAAAAGAGTGGTTTAAAGGTTTTTTTTTTTAAATAAATCAGTTTAAAAACTATTAAAGCATTTTTGAAGCTACATCTGTGATAATTGGTTAATGACAATATTTTTTTTTAAATTAATGTTTCAGTGTTTTTTTGAAAGTGAACCCCTAACGGAGTGAAACAGAGCATGAAAAGTTGGATGAAACAATATCATTATGAATGCATTTTTAACGATATATCTGTAAATTTACATTTGGCTTCTCAGTTAGAAATAAAAAGATAAAATTTCCACTGTTTTTGGGAATTTAACCCCTAAGGGGATGAAACTGGGTATGGGATTATTAAGAAAATATAGGGCTACATAAAAAAATGAAGCTAAATCAATGAAAATTGATGTTTCACATCTCTGTTACATATAAGGAAGTACATGTTCGGGGATGAAAGTTCCTATGGAAATATCGCCACCACAACGCAGAAAGCATAATTAAATAACCCTTGGACTACAGCTACCAGCATCGGGTTTTAGTCAGAAGTACATTCAGAAGAGACCATGCTTCGATGGTCTTAATTAGCGTGAAAAGTTTAGGCGGTGCTGCAAAATTTGTCAACAAGATAAAAATTCGATCAAAGAATAACAAAACAATGTGTGTAGACCATACAGTTCACGTGAGCGAAGCAATGGACGCTGAGATAGTCAAGGTACAAATTCGACTTAGTCTGAAAACATTTTATAATGTCCACATAGGTGCATCCTATACAGGGTGAGTCAATAACTGTTGCCATCTGGAATAACTCCGAAAGTATGAGAGTAGCTGAAATGTTTGTGGGCAAAAGTTGCATGGGACAACGGGGGCCATAATGTGCTAGATAGTGTCACTTCAGAGATATGAATGTCAACTTTGTTTCTAAACGGGATGCTATAGTTTGGTACTTATTTTCTGATAGCTGCTATCGAGACGGATCCAATGATGCATAAGGTCTTTGAAGGTCAACGAAGGTCAAAAAGGTGGCATAACGTCCGTTTACATAAAGTGTTCGAAGTGATGACCATTGGTATCAATGCAGTGCTGCAATCTTCTTATCACGGAATGATTGGTATTTCTTATCACCTCGGCACTTATCGAAGCATATGATCTGACAATTCTCTCTCATATATCGTGCCATTGACATTTAAACAGAATTCGACGGTTTTGCAATGCAACACTAACAGGAACGGTAAGACTAGTATCGTCGAATCAGTAGAATGTGAATGAAGTATGCTTTCGAACATGCTGCTCATTTACGGAGAATGCCAACGAAATTCGGTGACAGCTAGAGACTTACACGCTGAAGGATATCCTCAATATACTCAACATACACGTCGTACATTTAAATATCTGTACAACAAACTGAGAACAACTGCATCTTTAACGCATCAGAAACATATTCGGCAAAGGAAAGTTACTAACGAGGAAACGGAAATTTGTACTCTTGCCACTGTAGTTCGAGATCTTGTGTTAGTTCGCGTCAAATCGCAAGGGAATCTGGTATGAGCCAGAGAGGTGTTGTTCGTGTTCTGCATTGCCATAAGTATCATCCTTACCGTATCAGTCACCACCAAGAATTAAGTGGTACAGACTGTATGCGTCGGACTGAATTCTGCCGATGGGCTCTACGTCAGATTCAGAGGGATGACACATTTATTAATTTGATTTTATTAACCGGCGAGGCTACATTCATAAACCATGGAAATGTTAGTTTGTATGACATGCATTATTGGGCAACTGAAAATGATGTCGGCTGTTGCACTTCAAAAAGCGTGTTCGGTGCATATATGGTGTGGGATTCTGAAGGACAAAATTATAGGCCACTATTTCCTCGCAGGACATTTAAATGGTAGGAAGTACATCACATTCCTGCAAGAAACATTTGGTCTGTTATTGGAAGAAATGAGAACAAGGAGCAGAATATGGTATCTAGAAGATGGGTGTTGCAGAGACAATTCCCATATCGTTGGATTGGACGCAGAGGAGATGTGTCGTGGCCGGCTCGTTCGCCAGACTTGACGCCTCTGGATTTTGTATTGTGGGGATTCGTGAAAGACATTGCTTATAAAGACTTTCCAACTGCACCTGAAGATATGGGAGAGAGTATTGTCAGAACATGTGCTTCGATAAATGCCGATGTGATAACGAATACCACTCAATCCATGATAAGAAGATAGGAGCACTGTATTGATACCAATGGTCATCACTTCGAACACCTTCTGTAAACGCACGTTCGTGACACCTTTTTGACCATCGTTAGCCTTCAAAAACCGTACTGTTACACATCACTGGATTCGTCTCGATAGCCACTATCAGAAAATAAGTACCAAACTATAGCATTACATTTAAAAAAACCAAGTTGACCTTCATATCCCTGAAGCGAACCCACCTAGCAACAATAAACCAATGACATTTTATGGCCCCCACGGTCACATGCAACGTTTTTGTCCCACAAACTTTTCAGCTCTTACTTTCAGTTCACGTACTTCATACTTTCGTAGTTATTCTTTGTGGCTATAGTTACTGAATCACCCTGTACAGTTAGGCAAACTTCTTTTATTAATTAGGGACAAATTAATAGAACATGAAAAGAACTCAACGTACTTTGGGATGCACAGAGCTGGAAGTTAGAGTGTTAATGTACTCACAGATAGATTACCAAATTGCATGTACTCACGTTACAGTCTAGTAGAAACCTAAGAAAAGGTCCTTACATATTTGAGGATCTTCATGACATAGTGAAACAGAAGCATTTGTTGGAGAAGTTACCTTCTATGTCTCAAGGCTTCGCACTATGCGATTTTCTTTGACAGTCCCAGAGTGGATTAATTATCCTTGTCCATGCGATGCAACTGAGAAGGAGATGAACCGTGGTTGGTTAATGTTCGTACTTAGGAAGTTATCAGATTCCTGCTCGTCTGAAATTTTGGAGACAAGGTAGTGCTTCAAATTACTGGTTGGATCGCAGCCTAGCACTGACCTTGTGACAGACTGAAAGAGACCAGTCTTCCACTTAATCTTTCCCCATCAGTTGCCGCATCCATAACTTGAAATCGGGATGTGGTAAACCGACATTCATTACAGGGCCAGAAATACTGGTCACGTGTGCCAGCTGTCGAACCTGTTATTTTAAATCAAACCTACATAAGCTAAGGCCTGTAGAAAGGAGATTCTCATATCACAGAGCCATACGCATTAACACTAAGCTCCAAGTCGAAGCTCAAATGTAGCAACTCTTCATCCAAACAGCCTCGAATGACCCAATGGTACCGACCGCCATGACGCCAGCAGCCGATAGGCGTCACTGAATGTGGATACGGATGGGCATGTTTTTAGCATATCGCTCTCCCGGCTGCTGTCAGTTTTTGTGATGTGACGGGAACGTGTCTTACCATTGTGGCAAGGCCATTGGCCAAATGCACAAAGAACAATGATGTTCGAGAATTGGGGTACGGAGGTCACAATAAGAAGTTGTGGACTTTGCTTCTTGAAGAAAACTTGTAGACGGTTAACATTGTGAAAATTTTTTAAAGTACTATGATGAGGTCAAAACAGCAAATTACTTGTGTTCAAATTATGATATAACGTTCCTGCCGTTTACGCCAGCTAAGCTTGGTAATGGTCATGGTCAGAAACTAGTAGCAAATTGTGCAAAATAAAGGACAGCTGAAGGTTTCACCACGAATATTATCAGAGACGATGGTCGGAAGGACTGTCTCAGTATACAGAGAAGGTGAAACAGTCGTTGGAGAAATTAAAGGCAAGAGTGGTAGAATTAAGTGTGCATTAGGATTTCAACTGTTACTTGTAGGAGACAGAATGGATAGATGGAAAGAGAACACTAAAGGTCATCATGAGGAGGAGAAATTTTCTGGTGATGCTACAGCAGAGGAAACTGGAAAAGATGTGGCTGACGTAGGGGAACCAGTATTAGAGTGCCAATTTGGAAAATTTAGAAAGTGGCGATTACTGTGACGCGAGTTGCAAAAAAATGGAAAGTTTCATTAAAAATGAAAAACGTTGTTTATTGTATCTGCATGTCTGTCAATGAAGAAATACTCTAATGGAATAAAGTTTTTCCGAACTTTGTATTTATCTAGACTGTCTGTTAATGACGTGTGAAAATGAATTTTACCAAAGACACAAAATTGACGAATGCTGTGGGGTGTATCTGTTTTGCGGAGTGGACTGAGGGGAAAGTGATATTCGTGATATTCTCCAGGTCGAAGGATGGATGGGGACGCGTCTTTCGTGTCAAAGGACACGTAGCATTCAGTGCAAAACAGATCGCTTCAGCTCGCTAAAACTTCTTTTCACGGTCCCTCGTGTGAAAGTCCCCCCACACAGCACTCGACCCTCGCGGAGGAAAGATGCCATTGTGTTCGAGGCAGAGAAGCCTTTACAATTAGCCGGTTGAAAACGCCCCTGGGGTTCACTAGCGTACAATGCCGCACGGTCGTACCATCTTAATTGCCTGCCCAGCCGCGGTGAACTCGCGAGTCCCTGATGAGTGCTGTTGACACTCCCTGTAGAGTCACATGACTACGTCAGCATGCTCAGACGCGTGTGATCTCGCGAGAATCTTATATGTGGGCTTGTGTGTAGCATTCCCTAAGTGTGAGCCGAAGTGTGCACGGTGAATCATACGATGGGGAAACTACGAGGTGCCAATATTTCTTTATCTGATTTCTGTCCGATTCGTATACAATGTACATGAGTGGGGATTTGATGCTAGTCAAAGTATGTATTATTTAGACCATTTTCAGCAAGTATCTAGCTATGTTTTCGTGAAATGTAGCTATAGTCCTATACGTAAAAAGACACTAAGGCCCCAGGGGATTTGTGGTCACTGGAAGGCAGGACTCCTGCGCTAGTTTGTAGTTGCCTTGTGTTATGATTATGTGTTCCTAGTAATCAACGTTAACAGAAAATACAAATATAAAGCTACAGACGGCAATCGATACAATTCTCTGAAATGCTTCTTCGCATATAGAGAGAAATGCAGTGAGTGAGATTGGTAGGAAGAAGCTAAACACAAAAATCCCTTACGAATCAGATTTTAGTAGAAATTATCAGAGAATAGTATCTGCTATACCATATACCCAGCCGGCCGCTGGTGGCCGAGCGGTTCTGGCGCTACAGTCTGGAACCGCGCGACCGCTACGGTCGCAGGTTCGAATCCTGCCTCGGGCATGGATGTGTGTGTTGTCCTTAGGTTAGTTAGGTTTAAGAAGTTCTAAGTTCTAGGGGACTTATGACCTCAGCAGTTGAGTCCCATAGTGCTCAGAGCCATTTGAACCATTTGAACCATATACCCATGGTCTCGTTTCTTGTGATGATTTCTGAAAATACTTTGTCCAATACGCTTCCAAGTAAAAGATATTTCGCCTCACCAGCCATTAGGTAGCAAAACTTTTTGAAGATACAGCATATATAAATCTGGACTTGCTGCAGCACGATCTTTTCTATATGACGTTTCATGTCGTCGGGAGTCCGTTGATAATGTCAATTCTAGTTCCAGCTATCCTGACGGGAGTTATGAACGGCCACAAGTATCTACGGTTCCTAAAAGATGTGCTATCGCTGTTATTCCAAGACATACCCCTGGAGATAAGACAGACATAAGACAGTAACAGAATACAGTAACGGAATACAGATGGAAAACACACAACTGCCTGTACGCTCAATCACACATATCATTTCCAGACTTTTACCTGAGAGTTAAATTGATGTACAAAGCCGCTTATTTTAATTGAACTCGCAGGTGAAAGTCTAGAAATGTTATCTGTCACTTAGCGCACGGGCAACATGCAATGCGTATTGCTTCATGCATTGCCTTACATCCGGCGAATGCCTTGCCGTAACGGCGACAGATCACCTCTTAAGAACTGTACACACTTGTGGCCGTTTATTAAAGCCCCGTTAAAAAACCGGGGACCACAGATGACGTCATCAACGGCTTTAGGATGCAGAAGTCAACGGAAACCATGGAATAAAAAGAAGTCAAACGTAGCTACATGGCTTCGGTGTCCAATGAAGAAAGAAGAAGGCACGATAATCTCTGTAGTGGCTACAGATTACAGATTAATTATAATGGAAAGGTTAAATAATCAACGAATTGGTAACAAGTTCGGAAGTGGCAGGGGAAGCTGAAGTTCTTAAGAGCCAAACGAAAAAGGCGCAGTGTACATGCAGTTGGGGGTCAGTGAAGTGAAATGGAAAGATGATTCTGATACCTGGTCAAAACAAAAAAAGTCAAATCAATCTTCAACAAAATTAAAAACACTGGCGTGGATATTAATACTGCAGTGGTAATTCTACTGTTAAACGCAGGCGAGAGAGCAGGTAAGTGGAAAGAGTACGTTGAAGGTCTCTATAAGAGGGAGGGCTTGTCTGGTGGTGTGGTAGAAGAAGTTGCAATTGATGTGAAAACAAAGAGGATACATTATTAGAGTCAGAGTTTAGCAGAAGAATAGAAAACTTTCCTTCGGAATTTCTGAAGTTACTGGGTGGAGTAGTAAACAAAAGGACGAAGATGGTTGGTGACATTTCTGCGACATGACACATTCTAGGAGATTTCCTTAAAAATATCATCCACACCACCCAGAAGGTAAGTGCGAGAGGTATCACTCAGTTTGTTTAAAATCCCATGCATCGAAGTTGCTAACAAGGATGATACCGAGAAGAATAGAAAAGAAAACAGAAAATCTGTTAAATGGCAATCGTTGGGCTTTCGGAAGGTAGGGGGTACGAGCAGAGCTTTTCTGAAGTTACGATTGATAGTGGAAGCAGAACTTGAAAATAATCAACATACGTTTGTAGGATTTGTCGGCGTAGAAATGGCGTTCGACAATTTAAAATGGTGCAACATCTGCAAAATTCTCCATGAATTCCTCTCCTGTGCCAACCTATTCCTCTCAGAGTAGCATTCGCAACCTATGTACTCAGTTACTTGCTGGATGTATGCCAATCTCTTCCTCTACAGAGTTTAGCCTCCATAGCTCCCTCGACTACCATGAAAGGCACTCCCTAATGCCTAAACAGATGCCCTATAACCTTGCCGTTTGATACTAACAGACTTCTCCTGGCCACGAACGCCCCTTTTGCCAGTGCTAGTCTGCTTTCTATGTCCACCCTGTTCCGTTCGTTCTGGGTTATTTTGTTGCTTAGGTACCAGAATTCCTTATGTTCATCTACTTCATGATCATCAATCCGGATGTAGAGTTCCTAGCTGTTCTCATTTCACGTTACTTTCGTCTTTCTTCAATTTACTCTCAGTCCAAGTTACTTACTTATTAAACAGTTCCTTCCATTCAACAGATCCTACAATTCTTCTTCACTATCCCTGAGGACAGCAATGTCATCAGCGAATCTTAACATTAATAAGTTTCCACCTTGAGTTTTAATTCCACTCTGCAACCTTTCTTTCATTTTCCTTTTTTGATTCTTCGCTGTATAGATTGAACTGGTTCAAATGGCTCTGAGCACTATGGGACTCAACTGCTGTGGTCATAAGTCCCCTAGAACTTAGAACTACTTAAACCTAACTAACCTAAGAACAGCACACAACACCCAGCCATCACGAGGTAGAGAAAATCCCTGACCCCGCCGGGAATCGAACCCGGGAACCCGGGCGTGGGAAGCGAGAACGCTACCGCACGACCACGAGAGATTGAACTGTATGGGTGAAAGACAACATCCTTACGCGCTTTTTAATACGTGCCCTTCCTCTTTGTCCTCCACTGTTATTGTTCCCTCTTGGCTCTTCTACATATTGGGCACTACCCATCTTTCCAAGAGCTTTCCCTGATACCGCGCGCCGCGGAATTTGAATCCGCGCCAGACAGCACAGATGTTGAAGATCCCTACAGATCTCTGCACCATACTCGCCGTAAACCGTGGCGGCGCGCGCCTCCTGGCCCACATTTAGTGTGGGGGCGCCACAGTGGGACACGTGGTCCCAGCGGCCAATAGCGGCGCCCCCGATAGCGTACTTAAGCGCCTGCCTTTCGCTCAGCCAGTCTCCAATAAAAAAAAAATAAAAAGAAAAGTTTAGCCAGACGGTCTAATCTTGCGTGCGTCTACAGACATATCGCCTTGGCTTAGACGGCGTATTTACTTTCTTGTTTTGAATACGAGTGGACGTGGTTTCTTGTGACTCTGTTGTTTCGATCCTGTTCTTATTTGTTAGGTCCTTCGTTGGTTGTGCCCGTCCTCTCCCGTTGTGTTGTTGTTGGTGAGTCGCGCCATGGGTCCCGAGGCGCTTTCCGTCACCTCAAACCCGCGACCGTTGCGGTCACAGTCACAACACTTTCTTTTTCGTTTTTACACATTTTTGTATAGAGGCATTTCGCCTTATCTTCCCTGTACTTCCTAATTATTTCATCCCTAAGTGTTTTGTATTTCTATATTCTGAATTTCCTGGAACATTTTTGTACTTCCTTCATTGGTCAATCAGCTGAAGTATTTCTTCTGTAACGCATGGTTTCTTCGATGTAACCTTCTTTGTACGTAAGTCTTCCTCTCCAATATCGGTGATAGCCGTTTGCGCAGATGTCCGATCCACTTCCACTGATATGTCTACTTCGTTGTTCATTACTGCAGTATCTAGAGCAGGGCCGGCCAGAAATTCTGCACGCGTGCGGTGCTCCTGCACATGTGCAACTTCCGAGTCACAGCGTGCACGCCGCAGCCGTCAGCGTTCATGTAGTGCATGTTTCTGCGCACAGATGTCGCTTTATCCACTTGCTGGGATGCTCTTTACCGGCGCATGCTGGTGCTCTTTCCACAGCTTGCAAGCCAACCATGGGAAGGTATTTCGCGTATTAAACATTTAAAATACTGTGACAGTCTACTCATTGAGACGTATACTTTTATGTTAACAGTTTAACCCAGTAAGACAAGTAATACAATTAACAACCGTGAGTTTTTATTAAGGAAGCTTGACTGACGGCACGAAAATACGCGTAATGTTTTTGATCTAGTATTTAAGAAAGAGAGCACATAGCGACTTCCAACGAACCATATTCATGATTTCAAATAACATTCAACTAATCCAAGGTTTCCTATAACTAATTCTCGGTGCCCTCATTTACACCCACATAACTTCTGTCTCACTGACCTCTGAACAGAATGATAACCGCAGACCTCTCGATGATCATCTGTTATCCCAATTCCATTATTGCTATATCTTTCATCAGTTACGTCTGAAATCTGCATAATAACCGACAATTAGATGGATGTTACGCTTTATCGACTTCAGTTGAACGTAGCCCTTCATACATTAAAAAAAAAAAAAATAAAGAAAAAAATAAGTTTACATTGGAACAATCGGTTTAATGACCAACTTTCCTGATAATAATGTAACATGAAGCAGAATGAGGCAATAATTCACAGTTAGTAAACAATAATTTTTAATTATGAAAGGAATAAATCCAAACACATTTATCACTGGTCATGAGAAATGATAATCGAGTTGATGTGTCTCATCCATTTTCTTAAGGACATTTAATTTTGCTTGCCGTTCTTTACTGTTGAGTACCCTACACTCGTCTTTGTGATATGTATTGTAGTGTCTTTCAATTGAAAACTTACGCTGGCCGCCTATTATTCGGCGGCACAGCAAACATTGTGAGTTTTCACCAACGACTACAAAAAAGAATTGCAGTTCCCAGCCATTTTTAAACGTCAGAGAGCATAGATCTCCCGTCCTTTGCTTTTTCACAGTACCTGCCATTTCTCAGTACTTCTCTGTTAAGGTTACGGTTACCAGGGGTAAACGAGACTGGGTATGTTGCGCTCTTGCTTGTACCACATAAACAAGGAAGTGGAGCCGCCGCCATTCATTTAGGACACATGTCTAATAACAGATGTCGCTGTCGCACACGTGCGCACATGTGCAGCACTTCCGCACGTCGGCACACTGTGAAGCGTTTGGCCGTCCCTGATCTAGAGTCTCAGAGAACTTAAAGCACAAGTCTTCATTCCTTAGTGCTTTTGTATATCACGTCTTAGCGCAGTGATTCTTCCTGACTAGCGTCTTAAGCTTCAGACTGCTCTTCATCAATGCTAAACAGCGGTCTGAGTCTGTAACTGCCCAGGTGTAGGCCTCGCAATTCTGTATCTGATTTCGGAACCAACTAATGTCTTCCTCTACCTATGGGTCTTCTCCAAGTTTACCTCCTTGTCTCGTAAATCTTGAGCACAGAATTCATTGTCAATATCTTAAATTTATTGCATAACTCACTTAGTCCTTCACTTCTGTCTTTCCTACTATCAAGCCCATATTCTCCCGTAACCCTTAATTGTACTCGGTCCCCTGTAAACGCATTCTAATTCAACATGCCTATTGGATTTTTATCTCCCTTTACATACTGAATTTGCCTAACAATATCCTCATATACGTTCTGTCACTGCATCTTCTGCTGGCGACCTCGACATGAATATCTAAACTATTGCTTTCGGTGTTAATTTCTTATCCATACTGTTGAGAATAATCCTGTCAGTTAACTGTTTACAGTAACTCTCTCTCTGTCCTACCTTTCTATTCATAACGAATCCTTACACCATTTTCTTCTGCTATTGTTAATACCCTATACTAGTCTGAACATAAATGCTTGTCTTCTTTTCTTTTCACTCCACTGACGCCCACTACATCTATATGGAGTCTTAGCATTTCCCTTTTCAGATTTTCTGGCTTCCCTATTACGTTCCAACTTCTGACATTGCACGCCTCGACTCTTAGAACATCATCCTTTCGTTGGTCATTCAATCTTTCTCTCACGGACATCTCGCCTTTGGCAGTCCCCTTCTGGAGAACCGAATGTGGGACTAGTCCGGAAACTTTTGCCAATGGAGAGATCATCAAGACATTTTTTGGATTACAGGCCACGTGTGCTGTAGATGCGTGGTACTGTATGTGTTTTTAATGCAGTGTTTTCCATTGCCTTCTGCAACCTCATATCATTGATCATTACTGATTTTTTTTCTCGTTTTTGGAGCAGTTTCACCACTCCCGAGGCTGGAGAGAGTTCTGAACTTCTGTCCTCGCCTTCGCCCTCGTTGTCACAGGCGTTGGCATATGACGGTGACTCCTTATGCCGGAAGTCTTCGGCCACCATTGGTGAAGATTTTTATTTAAAATGTAAACAGTGACAGAGTTCGAACCCGCCACCAAGGATTATTTGATTACTAATGAAAGACGATACCTCTGGCGGTAAACATAACATCGAAGTTGGTGACCAGGAAGCAGACAATATCGATGGAGGAAAACAACGCATGACGAAGCAAAGACGACATAAAATGCAGACCAGTCAGGCAAAGAGAACGTTTCACAACTATCAGATATAACCTTAATATGCGGAAGAATTTTATGAGGAGACACGTTTGAAGAACAGCGTTGTATAGCAGAGAGTTATGGTTTGTGGGAGTACCCGGAAAGAAGAGAAACTAAGATGTTGAAGTGTGTTGGTACAGAAGACTGATAAACAGGAGGCTGAGAAATAAGAAATAAGGATGTTCTTCGCAGAATCGAGGAAGAAAGGAAAACGTAAATGCCAGTGTTAAGAAGTCAGCGGATGACAGACTTGTGTTAAGAATTCAGAGGATAACTTCCATGTTACCAAAGGAAGTTGACGGGGGTAAAAGCTGTAAGCGGACAGAGATTGATATACATCCAATAAATAATTGGGGACGTAGGGTACAGATGCTCCCCTAAGTTGTAGGACTTGGCACAATCCACGAACTGGTGACGGACCACATCAGACCAGTCAGCGACTGACGACTTACGAAAAGAAGTAGTCTTATCTGTATTACCCGGCTTATGGAATAAAAACAGGTAGCCCTTCTCATTGATTAACAAATCTGCAGGAGCTTCAGGTGGTCACATGTCTTTAGAACTAGAACTATGCAACTGGTAGAGCATCGCATAATAAGTACTTTGTGACACTGAATTCACTGTCAGGAATGTATGATTACGTCGTTTTGTGGTGTAACAAACATGCATCTAACAACAACATATTAAGCTCATAGCAAGTGTTGAAAGTGATGACCGCCACACTTAAAGAGTGCATTACAGGATCACAATGTTTCGAAAATCCCCGTTATTAGAGACTGAAAGCTCTCTTTTAACCTGATCTTAAGTTTGCAATGGTGTTTCGTGCAACAAACTACACTGAAGAGCCAATGTAACTGGTACACCTGCCTAATATCGTATGGGGCCCATGCGAGCACGCAGAAGTGCCGCAACACGACGTGGCATGGACTCGAATAAAGCCCGAAATAGTACTGGAGGGAATTGACACCATGAATCCTGCAGGGCTCTCCACGGATCCACAAGACTAAGAGGAGATGAAGATTTCTTCTTAACAGCATGTTGCAAGGCATTCCATATATGCTCAATAGTGTTCATGTCTGGGGAGTTGGTGGCAGCGGAAGTGTTTAAACTCAGAACAGTGTTCCTGGAGCCACTCTGAAGGAAGTCCGAACGTATGGGGTGTCGTATTGTCCTGCTGGAATTGCCACAGACCACCGGAATGCACAAAGGATATCAGACTGATCCGACAGGATGCTTACGTACGTGTCACCCTAACCGTTAAGAGCCTCTATCAGCTTGAGCAGTCGCCTGCTGACATGTAGGGTCCATGGATTACTGAGGTTGTCTCCATACGCGTACACGTGCATCTGCTCGATACAACGAGACTTGTCCGACCAGTTTTCAGTCATCAACAGACCAATGTCGGTGTTGACGGGCCCACGTGGGGCGTAAAGCTTTGTGCCGTCCAGTCATCAAGGGTATACGAGTTGGCCTTCGGCTTCGAAAGCCAACAACGCCGATGTTTCGTTGAATGGTTCACACGCTGACACTTGTTGATGGCGCAGCATTAAGATCTGCAGCAATGAGCGGAAGGGTTGCACTTCTGTCACGTTGAAAAATTCTCTTCAGTCGTCGTTGGTCCTGTTCTTGCAGGATCTTACTCCACCGATAACGATGTCGGAGATTTGATGTTTTACTGAAGTCCTGATTATCACGGTACACTCGTGAAACGGTCGTGTGGGAAAATCCCCAATTCGTGGCTACATCGGAGATGCTGTGTCCCACCGCTCCTTCACCGTCTATAACACCACGTTCAAGCACATTTAAGCAGCAGTAACCGATCTAACAATTGCACCAGACTGGTGTCTTGTATAGGAGTAGCCGACCGCAGCGCCGTATTCTGCATTTTCAGATATCTGTATTTGAATACGCATACCTATACTGGTTTCGTTGGCGCTTCAGTGTACTTGTGTGGTCTTCTAGGAAAGCAGGACGCTTTGCACAGACTACAGGACCAGCTTTTAAGTTTTTTCCTTTTTTTTAGGTGCCGCTACTGACCTCAAATGGCTATGAGCACTATGTGACTTAACTTCTTAGGTCATCAGTCCCCTAGAACTTAGAACTACGTAAACCTAACTAACCTAAGGACATCACACACATCCATGCCCGAGGCAGGATTCGAACCTGCGACCGTAGCGGTCGCTCGGTTCCAGACTGTAGCGCCTAGAACCGCACGGCCACTCCGGCCGGCTGACAGACAGCAAACGATTACAGACACTGGTTTTGATAGAGCAAAAGAAAAGAATTCAACGTTTTGTCGATGACAATATCCTTTAGAGAGAGAATGCTTTGGGGCGTAGGAGCTAGGTAATTTCAAAGAAGCCATTCGAGCGTTAGATCTAAGGATTCTAGAAAAACCATGGAACTGCATTTCTGTAGGGACACATGGTAATCCCCACGAAAGTGGAACCAATGTCTTAACAGTGCGTAAGGACGCTGGGATTTTTATTCGTTTCTGCCCATTAGTTGCCTGTGTCAAGGGCGTGAGTCGTGCTTGGGTTGCTCAGTTGGCGGAACAGTTGCCGTTGAAAGGCGAAGAACCCTCGTACCAGTCCCAGTCCGGTACACAATATTAATCTCAAGAGTTCTACACAGTCTGTATAATTTTGACCCTATAGTACAAGATTTGATATCTAAGACCCCCGCAATTGCGAGGCATGCTAACTAATTTAGAGAGATCCTCATCAACTGTAATAATTACGTACTAAAACCACAACCGGTTTGCTGCGCTGTCTGGCCTGACCTCATGTTATGTGTTAAAAATACGATAATTTCATACACTTGCAGATATGATTTTAAAATTCCGAAACCGTTCGTGGTTTGAATAAATAATTAGCGCAACTGTAGCGGATGTCTCCAAATTATTTGAAACTATAGGTTCGAGAGACTTGGTTAATGCAGAAATAACAAACTTCGTTTCTCTACATCTGATGTCAACAACTACCGCCCAATCTCTCTTCTGACTGCCTTATCCAAAATTCTTGAAAAAGTAATGTACTGTAGAGTAGCTTCAAACCTTTGTAAAAATAAAGTTTTTACAAAATGTCAGTTTGGTTTCCAGAGGGGTTTTTCAACGGAAAATGCTATATATACTTTCACTAATTAAATATTAAATGCTCTCAGTAACCGGAAGTCACCCATTGGGATTTTTTGTGATCTATCAAAGCCTTTTGATTGTGTAAATCATGGAATACTTCTAGATAAGATCAAGTACTGCGGTATGAATGGGACAGTGCTCAAATGGTTTAAATCATACCTAACTGGAAGAGTGCAGAAAGTTGAAATAAACAGTTCACATAATATGCAAAAAGCTGGTGATTTCTCAAACTGGGGGACAATCAAGAATGGGGTGCCGCAAGGTTTGGTCCTGGGTCCTCTGCTGCTCCTAATATATATTAATGACTTGCCATTCTATATTCATGAAAACGCAAATCTGGTACTTTTTGCCGATGATACAAGTATAGCTATCACACCCAACAGACAAGAATTAACTGGTGAAATTGTAAACGATGTTGTTCAGAAAATCATTAAGTGGTTCTCTGCAAATGGGCTCTCATTCAACTTTGACAAAACACAGTATATACAGTTCCACACAGTAAATGGAATGACACCATTAATAAATATAGACTTCGATCAGAAATCGGTAGCTAAGGTAGAATACTCTAAATTTCTAGGTGTATGCATTGATGAGGTGTTGAACTGGAAAAAACACACTAAGGGTCTGCTGAAACGTTTGAGTTCAGCTACTTATGGTATTAGGGCTATTGCAAATTTTGGTGATATACATCTGAGTAAATTAGCTTACCACGCCTATTTTCATTTTCTGCTTTCGTATGGCATCATATTCTGGGGTAACTCATCACTGAGTATAAGAGTGTTCATTGCACAAAAGCGTGTAATCAGAATAATTGCTGGAGCTCATCCAAGATCATCCTGCAAACACTTATTTAAAGAGCTAAAGATCTTCACTGTAACCTCACAGTATATATAATCACTTATAAAATTTGTTATTAACAATCCGAACGAATTCAAAAGTAATAGCAGTGTACATGACTATAACACTAGGAGAAAGGATGATCTTCACTACTCAAGGTTAAATCTAACTTTGGCTCAGAAGGGGATAAATGATGCTGCCACTAAAGTCTTTGATCACTTACCTAATAGCATCAAAAGTCTGACAGATAGCCATATAGCATTTAAAAGGAAATTAAAAGAACTTCTCAATGGCAACTCCTTCTACTCATTAGATGAATTTTTGGATATGGTAAGTGGGTAATTTCCCACCCCTCACAAAAAAAATTAAAAATATTGAGTGTCATGTAATATTTTGTGTAATGTAATATCTTGTACAGACACCTTTTATTAACCTGACATGTTCCACATCATTACGAAGGGTCGTATTCATGATCTATGGAACAAATACTAATCTAATCTAATGTAATCTTAAGTCTAACGTAAAATAATTGTGAGTAAACTTGGTATCAGCAGCCCGGCACAAGAGAGTCCATTGGGCGGCTGTTGAAACTCACCAACGACTGTGAGGCGGACCCTGGAGTTCCTGGAGGCAGAGAGGCGGAAGTCGACGCGGCAGCGGTAGACGGCCTCGTCGCTATCCTGGAGGCGGCTGAGGGTCAGCTCTGCTGGAGACTCCAGGGTGCTGAAGAGGCCGCGGTCCGCCACCAGCTGAGGGTGCTTCCAGTGCGACTCCACCGGCGCCGACAGCCGCTGCCGCGCGTCGAAGCTGCAATGAGTCCCACACTCAGCGACAAAGCCTGTTGATGCTTTACTAATGCGGTGCTGCATACTTTTTAAGGTAACTGTACTACTCCACCACTCACTGGGAGAGATCACTAGGACCTACGTACCATGTTGTAGACTTGTTAAAACGGTCACCTTCTCCAAGTTATACGTCGCTTAATTAGCTGCTTTCAGAGGCAACAAACCTGATCGTCACTATTTCGTATAATTTTTGACCGAATTTGAAAATTTAAAATGCTGTCATAAATTGCTCACTAAGGAATAAACTCATACACTCTAAGGAAAAAGAAAATGGAAGAAGAATATGATTCCATAAAAAGAAATTATCCGGATGGGATGCAAAGCGGTAGATGTGTTATATGTATATAGACAGACAGATTATTACAATTTCAGAACAAGGGGAATGATTTATTCAAGAGAGAGAGCTTCACAAATCGAGCACGTAAATAATGCGTTATCCCACCTCTGCCCGTTATTCAAATATTTATTTGTCTTAGTACAGATTGACAGAGATTTTAGATGTGTTCTTGAGGGATAGTGTGCCACATCTGACCAACTGGCCCCTTAGGTCATCATAATCCGAGGTAGTTCGACGGCCCTGACAATAATGCTCCAAAGTCTTCAATTACGGAGAGACCGGTGACCTTACGGGCTAAAGCAGGGTTTGGAAAGCACGAGGATAAGCTGTAGAAACTCTCGCCAAGTAAAACGGGGTTAACTTGATTAAATGTAAGCCCAGTATGCCTTTACAGGAAGAGCAACAAAACGGGTCCTACAATATCGTCGACGGACAGTTATGCTGTAAGGGTACCGTGGATAATGACCAAAATCGTCCTGCTATGAACAGAGATGGCACCCCAGACCATCAATTTTGGTTACCGGACCATATGTCGGATGACAGTTAGGTTGGTATCCGATCATTGTCCGGAAAGTCTCCAGACATGTTTTCGGCCTGGGATCTCATTGACAGAAGTGGAACTGTCTTCACCTCTGAGTTCTACTCCAAACTGTGTCGCGATGACCAGCAAAAGGGTGTCTGCAGGTGCCCCGAACAACGGTGGAATACCAACCCGACTCTCGCCTGTCATATGCCCCGAAAGCCAGGAATGAAGGTATTGGGTGACGTTTCTTTTCAATGCAGGACGCTTTAAGTTGTCACCGCCAACAAGCTTAAGGCACAGTGGTACTTCGATGATATACTACGCCCCGTTTTGTTGTCCTGCATGGCAAGCCTTTCTGGGCTTACATTTTAACAATATAGTGACCGCCCGGAGACTGTGAGATTTCCTACTGCTTCTTCTCTTATTTGCCGCAGCCTTCCTTGACCAGCAAGGTAGCCGTATCTCTTCCCAACTGAGAACGTTTGGTGCATAATGCGCGGAGCCTTCCAACCAAATCGGGAGTTTGACGACCTAACGTGCCGAACTGTCAGAATTTGCGACGATATCCCTCAGGAGGACATCCAACAATATTTCAATAAACACCACGCCG